>NW_008679139.1:0-8153 GCF_000695815.1 Acanthisitta chloris | reverse complement strand
GAGTGTGACAAAAGGCCTTTTGAGGTCCAGTCTGAGAGCACAATGTCATATGGGGTGTTACTTTTGTAATTTGAACTACAGAGCTGGGCCCTTAGGTACCTGCTGTGGTGAAGTGTTAACCTTTGCTTTAGGCAGTGGTGCAGCAACAGTTTGGTGCTCAGACTGATCCAGGGAGCTCCGCTGAGCCCTGATGTAACTGAACTGCTTCCACCAGCTCAGCTAGACCTACCTCACGTACACATGGGAGCAAAACACGCTAAGAAAACTGTAGCAGTGAGACTATAATTTTCAGTGTGTGTACACTTTCACTTAGAACGTGGCCTTACAGGTGGGTTGTGTAGTTAACTAATTTATTTTCTTAATAAATGCAGAACGTTGTTACTTAGAGGTTGGAGCATGGGGAGAGGATTGTGTTAGAAATTTGCCAGCAATCATTAAAAACACGATGGTGGATTTTCAGTGCTGTCATTTTTTTTCTGCAAATACAGCTGGATGCTTGTGACTTATTTTAATGTAGGGCTCCCAAAAGGGAGTTCATGTGCAGGAGTGAAAGGTAAGACTTTAATCAAGTGGTTAGAAAATTGTACTGAAAAATCTTTAATGGTCCTAAGTCTTAATGCCATATGTTGTATCCTAACTTAATCTGTCAACTTAAATTTGTCATTTTGGTAACATTAACTTTCTTCCTTATTGAAATAATTTCCTATAGCAAACTCTTCCATGTCCGACCAGTCACTCAGACTGATGTGTACAGAGCAGATTCCAAGGAAATTCCTAGGATATTCCAGGTATTCATTAATAAATTAATGCTTCTAATGTAACAGATGTGGTATTTCGCACATTGTCAGAAATACTGTCTAATGAAATATTTACTAAAAAAATTATTTTAAAATTGATTCTAGTCTAATTGTTCAGTCTTTCTACTTAGATAATGACTCTGAATTTACATTTGTCCTCTAGGAGTGCTGAGATTATTTTGCTTTGATTCTAGATTCTGTATGCTAATGAAGGAGAGAGCAAAAAAGAACAGGAATTTCCTGTGGAGCCCATGGGAGAGAAGTCAAATTACATTTGTCACAAAGGACATGAGTTTATACCTACTCTTTACCACTTTCCAACCAATTGTGAAGCTTGCATGAAGCCACTGTGGCATATGTTTAAACCTCCTCCTGCTCTAGAATGTCGCCGCTGCCATATCAAATGTCACAAAGATCACATGGATAAAAAAGAAGAGATTATAGCGCCTTGCAAAGGTAAATACCAAGTGTTTGAATATGCATGTAGTGCTGGAGTGACAAGGCATTCTGATAGATCAGAGGATCCTAGTAATGGTCTGATACCAACTAGAAGTAAACAGGTTGGCTTTTCTTTCATTAGTACACTGCCATCAGCACCTTTGTAAGGGTGTCTGCGTGAGGGTCACTCACCGCTGTGATTGAATGACTTGTGACTGCAATACATGCATGCCTGTTGTGTTGTCAGCCTCTTGCAGTAAAGTGTGGTCGCTGTAAGGCAGCTCACACTGCATGTTGTGCTCTTTGCTGTGGGAGACTAGTGTTAGCGCATGTAATGGAATGGATGACATCCAGTGAAGGTTACTCCTTGTGACATTATGTAGTTCTTGGGCTCAGGCACATCTCTGTGTTACTCTTGTTTTTTTCCATGTGAGTGGCTATCCTCCATAATTCTAAGTTGTTACTCTCTAAATATAAGGAGGAAGCACTTTCAGCAGCCCAGGAGCCTCAGTTTGGCAAAATCTGGTTCTTTTTGCTTTTGATTTCTCTGTGTTGACTGAGAGAGTATGGCCATCTGACAGCTAACTTTTGATGTGGATGCATGTTTAGAATTATAACAATATTCATTATCATTACAGTGTACTATGATATTTCTACGGCAAAGAATCTACTACTGTTAGCTAATTCTACAGAAGAACAGCAAAAATGGGTGAGCCGACTGGTGAAAAAAATACCCAAGAAGCCTCCAGCACCAGACCCCTTTGCTCGATCGTCTCCCAGAACTTCCATGAAGGTACAGCCAAACCAGTCCATCAGACGACCAAGTCGACAGCTTCCTCCAAACAAACCAAGGTGACATAAGAGCTGCTATTTAATGTATTGTTTTAAATGTTTTACTGCAATTAATGTCATATATGTTAATAAGAATAATTGATCTCAATTGTTGTTGACTATTGGCATGTAATCTGACATGTAATCTTCTATAAACCTCTAAGTTCTAAGAAGAGCCACCATATTTGTTCCCTTGTTTGAAGGACTTTGCACTACATGTTAGTTGACCCTACCTTATTGATAATGTGTCTTCTTGCTCTTACCTGAAACAGAACTTCTGCTGTCATCTGTGGCCTAATAGTTCCTGTGAACTGATAGGGAAAATGGGATTTAACTAGGCAAAGAGTCAGTGAGAAGGGATGTTAAGATTTTTTAAAAGAAGAATAAAAATTTAAAAATTTACCCGGTGGCCACTGCTGCGCCTGATTTGAAGTTGAGCAAGGGTGCTAGGTGCTTGTGGTTCTGATGAACCTTAGAGACAATTAGGTGCCTTCAAAAATCAGTATAGAAGGCCTTACACATAAGAAAAAACTGTATGTATTTAATTTTTTATTTCTTGGGTTTTGGGCATATGTTTAAGTTCCTGCCCTGTTCTAAAGTTAGACACTTGATCAGAGATTTTTTATGTTAATGTGTACTTCATCTGACCAAATGTATATATCTCTATGTCTGACTCCGTTTACAGTTGATGTTTAGGAAGAGTTTTTTCAGAATTTGTGTCCTATTGTACAAAAGGAGCACACAGCCTGCTCTCAGACATCTGCAGCTAAAACCTGATGCAGATGAATCTCACTTCTGCGTCTCTGCCCATGTGGGTTCCATAGGGTGGAGACTGTTGCTGTACTGGCAGGCACCTCTCTGAGCATCTCTGGTGCGTTTTGAAACAGAGAAGGAAGATGGGAGGTGGAGGGTCACTAGTTGGTCAAGTAACTTACCCAAAGGCTGAGAGAATTGGTATCAATTTGTTATTCAGCCTAGAAGGACTCATGCTTATGTCTCATGATTTCCTCAAAGAATAGTTTTACCAGAATCTTCTGATTTGGGAAAATAGGTTCAAACAAAAAAAACCCAGTAATCTATTACTGGATCAGCTTTAAGGAGCAAAGTCCTATACTGTGCTGTGGAAGTGATAGCATTCTGCAGGTAGTATTTATGCGATTGCAGAGTACAGAATTTCTGTTTTTTACCAGCTTGCTGCTTTTCATCACCTGCAGCACTAGCTAATACTTGCTTCTGTCAGTCCCCTGTTGCTGCTAGCCTTTGAAAAGGTTGGTCCGACTTGCTGTGTTTGTTGCAGGATTCCAGCAGCAATGGACAGTTCAGCA
Organism: Acanthisitta chloris; assembly: GCF_000695815.1. Classification (NCBI taxonomy): domain Eukaryota; kingdom Metazoa; phylum Chordata; class Aves; order Passeriformes; family Acanthisittidae; genus Acanthisitta; species Acanthisitta chloris. Next base: position 4,762 of record NW_008679139.1, on the reverse strand, counting down.
AAGGCTTAACATTTTTCCCCAGAGAGGTAATTTGGCAGGGGCTAGACAGGATTGCTGTCCTTGTTTCTGTAACCAGACTGGCACCAGTAGCTCAGCTGGCTGGGTGAGAACTGGGTTGGGTGCATTGCCAGAGTTACAGTAGAGAATGCAGGGAAAACACACACTTGCTGGGATGCTGCTGGTACCACAGAACATCCTTATGCTATGAAAAGTTAGGTCTTAAACAAATACTGGTATTTTAATGGCTGGAAATGCATAGCGAAAGGACTTAAAGGGACTTAATTTCACTTCTAACTTTCATGCAGTCTTATTTTTGGTGATTTAATTTACATATTTAAAAGAGAGTCAGACCTCATAATTTGGATTTTAAATGAATAGATTATTTTAATTATAATCATGAAGGAAAAAAGTTTTTTAATCATTTTTAAGGACTTTTTAGAGAATGAGAATCAAAGGGATCACTTGAACCAAGAGGCATTCCATCTGGATAGAAGGAAAATCCAGCACAGGGAGGCAGGCTAGTGAGGCTGGACAGGTTCCATCCGTAGAGGCTTTCAAGATCTGACAGGACAAGGCCTTGAGCAGCCAGGGCTGGCCTTGTAGCTGACCCTGCTTTGAGCAGAAGTTTGGGCTAGAGACCTGAGCTTCCAACTGCATAGTCCTAAAAGTGCTGTCTCTGCTAGGAATTTCACACAGTGATTGCTACTCTAAGGTTTTCATGGCTGTTGTTCTTTGTGATGATTTAAGAAAGGGCAAACCAGTTTTTGATACAGACCGTATCATTTCTGCTTAGACATTCCGTTCGATTGTGCCAAAAGGATAATTCCAAATTAAAAAAAATCAGTTTTACTGTATTCTAATTCCTCATAAACTCTCTAAGTGTTTCAGCCATAGTTCATATAAAAATTAATATTGAGCTTTTTCAGGGAGATATCACATTTAAAGGTTTACGTAATTTAAAACCTGAAAATCCAACACACACCTCCAAAAAAACCCATTTTGCTTAAAGCATGTGATTAACTACATTAAACAGTGTAGCATGTCTCAGTTAAAACACACTGACACACTGTCAGGGTAAGGTTTCTATGTCTGCCTCCTGTGGTTGGCATATAATCCTGATTTCAAATCCTTTGAGCTCACTGGAGAGATGACTAGACTGGGTTTCATTTCTTGTAGCTATAGCAGTTGAGGAGTTAGTACTTAAGGCATTGGTCTAAGATTGTTCAATAACAACAGACAGAGAGCTGAATGCTTCTAGACAATGATTCATCCCACCCCAGAATAAATGCCTCAAGTAAAATGACTCATTTGCTGACAGGGTTTGCCTCACTTGCTTTCTTTGTTCTGTAGTGACCATAGAAGGAATGCAGACAGTGAGGCCTAGAGAACAAGTTGATATATCCTCTTTTTTGGCATTGCTTAACTTTAAACAACGAGCTACAGAATAGCTGTATAGTGTAATCTGCATTTGGGATGCAGTAAAATCCTGCTGTACTTGTTTGTACATTCAGGTGAAGCTACCTTATTCCGTATTCTGTTCAGCAATTAAGATTACTTGATTTTACTGGAAAATTGTTAGCTTTGCATTATTGTCTGGAAAGGGGAAGCAGGAAAGCATAAAACCACCTCAGTCAGTAAGACAAGCAGCAAAACAGAAAACATTAATTTAGTGAAATGTACATATTTGTCTTTTCTTCTGAAATTTTTGAGGAAAAAAAATCACTATGGTAAGTGTTCTATATGGAATGATTTTTGAAATGAATTTTCAATGTATAGAATATCCCTAGCTTACATAGACACTAACTGAATTCCTATTCCATGACAGGCGAAGGAATCAACCTACCTACCTTAACACAGTCTTTTACTCAAAAAGGTTTAGTGATAACAAATGGAATTTTGAAGTCTTTCATAGAAGTGTGATGCTCATTAAACATCAAACCCTCCTGTTGCAGATTACTTGATCTGGCATTTAAGGACTGGGATTGGTCATTTGATGATGTTGATGATATTGATGGTGATGATGACGATGTTTTTGATTTCTGAAGAAGTATAAGGGGTAAATCTAAATAGAGAGTAGTGGATTTGTTTGCCTTTGAATACAGCATGCTATGTTGGATTTTGTTTCTCAAAATACAGAAAAAGCAAGATCTCATTTTAATATTTGAAACAGTAAAAATGAGATTCTTTTCATGATGTCGAACTTCTAGAGGAGTTGTTTTCATTAAAAAAATGTTGTTGCCTTTGTCAGTGTTTTTATTTTTCTAATTTTAGATCTTTTTCTTTCAAAATTCATGTCTGCCTGCCTGGAAAAAAATTACCTGCTGTTGTCAGGGTCGTTGCTCATCTGTAGTGCTAATACTGCTAACCTCAGCAGAGAATACTTGAAGGATAAAAGGGAGGTGATAGCAGTTGGATGTTTAGCTGAAATAGACTTGGTATTTCCAAATACTTTTCATTTTTAAGTTTTTAACATAAACTGATTGGCCTATGGCTAGCAGACATGAAATCACTGGAGTTCTGCATTTTGCTTTTCTACCTGTGTTCTGAAGTGAATTTGACTTGGCTTTCCTTTGCAGTGCTGTGCTTTTTGGGTACCTAACCGTGCATTTGAAAACTATGTAAACAAACAGGCTTTGCAGCTTCTGTAATGTGGTTTCCTTGACTGCTCTAGAACAGATTCGGCTGGTTTAGTGATCTAATTTGTCCCATGACTTAAACATGAATGTACTGGAAATAGTGTTAACTATTTTATAGATCTCAGTGTTGAAATCATTTTACATGTTGATGCAATTTTATGTTTACACAGAAAAAAATTCCTAAATGTTAAATGCTTAAGAATTCTCTTAGTACATGAGGTTTGTCTCAGCCCTATAAAAGAAGGGGCAATGACAGGAGCTCTGGGGCTGCAGCTCAGCTGTGTGCTCAGGGGCCTGAAATACCAGCTCCTGTAGAATTTAACCGGCTTAGTGTTCACAGTAACAAGCATTGCGTTCATGAAATATGCTGCATCTTTGTGTATTAAAAGCTCACAAATCACTAATCTTTTAGAAGTGATTATTACATTGTGCTTACTGTACTTTACCCTCATATATTACAAGGGGGGTTAATTGATTTGGGATCGTCATGCGCAAGGATGTGCCATACTTTAGTATTGATGCTGTTGGATGCAGAGGAGTGCTGTTTCTCCCAAGTATGCTGATGAGCCCATCTTAAATGAAGACTTGGAAGTATATTTTTGTCAGATTTACATTTGTTGCATTTACTGACCAAACTTCCTGCTTCTTTTTCAGCTAACTGCTTTCCGTGAATGCAGACACAGTTCAAGGTGATAATTTTCTTCCTGTTACAGCAAGACTGAAACATATCCCAAAATATATTAAAAATATATATTTTCCTGAGAGATTGTGCTATATATATCAGAGGTTTACATTTTTGCTGCAATATAAATTACTAATCTCTGAGGGTTTTCCCGTATTCTCCCATGTGACTGATAAATTGAGGAATGGTTGATAAATAGTAAAAGGATATGTTAGGTAACCTTTCAAAGTCTGTTCCACAAAAGCTTTCTTGGCAAAACACATACACTACATTTCATAAAAGGATTGAGAGGAATGAATATTAAAGTGGAAGAAACTGACTTTTCAGCTTTCGTAAAGATGCCACCAGCACATCTGCAAGAAGAACCGGAGGAAGATCCATCATAGTGCTATAGACTGCATCTGTAAGAAGTGACCATTATACTGTGTATATATATTGTACTGTAATACTGCAAGAGGGTTTTAAAAATCTTTCCACTTTATTTTTTTATGCTTATTAATCTGATACCGTTACTTATTGCAGTTGCAACTATGCACTTGTATAAAGCCATAATGTTGAAGTTTATATCATTCATACACGTCTATCAGAAGCTGCATGTCAGTGTTCAGCAGCTAGTATAGGTTTGAAGTATATACTAGTTTCAGCTGCATCATAATGGGCAGTCCTGTTTTACCTGTCTAATTGCCTTAATTTAAATTCTTTTCAATTTTTTTGCCCATTCTTTCTATTTAAGGAAAAGGAAAGTTTACCAGCTCTTAGGATGCAATTTTGCTTTGTGGCAGAAAAAATAGTGCACTATTTTTACACCTAGTAAGTATATCAATGTCAGCCTATTTTGAATGTATATGGACTGGTTTTAAGGGTGGAGAAGTGCTGGTTACACAAACAGTGTGTGAGAGCATTGGAATTACCAGACCATTTGCTTGTACATGTAACTGCTCATCCAGCCCTTTTTACAAACCTCAGTACTAGCTATTGACTTGTATTAACCCTCATTAAGTGCTATGAAACTTCATTTTGCCTTGTTTTTGCATACTCTCCTAGATGTGTTTTGTTTTTTATTTCTGGAAAAAAAAAAGGATCTGTGACTATTTTTACATTTCACAACACAATATCCAAGGACTGTCACAAACTTTAAGAAAAGTAAAACATACTGTAGATGTATTTTAAAGTTTTAATCTGGTTCTCTAGCACATAGCTATAGGCATAGATAAATATTTCAGTAGTGTGTTTTGAGAACTGATAGCTGGGAAGAAAGGGCCTCAGAGGCACTTACTCTGACTTTTTTTTAATCTTGGAGTTGTACAAAAAGTATAATTTATGTGGGCTCATTCATGATGTGTTCATAATTATCCCAGAGAATGCATGTTCTATACAACTACAGTATGCGATGTTAAACATATTGACAGTAAAAAAATGTAGTCTCCTATTTGGTCTCTTTATA
>NW_008679138.1:1828-6075 GCF_000695815.1 Acanthisitta chloris | reverse complement strand
GGGCAGAGCGCGGAGCCCCCGCCGCCGGTCCTTCGGTTCTGCCTAGAATAGATTTGTTTAAGCTTCTGGCTTTTTTTCCCCCTCCCCTATTATATATCACCTTCTCCCAGGCACCACTTACAGTTAAAAACTACTAAATTCTTCTCCTCAGCGGTATTGATTTCTTTTCATTCTGCTCCGTTAGGAGAGGAGGTAATGCTTTCAGATTACCCCGCGTCTCCTCCAGACGGCTGACAATTGCAATCGCAGTTTCGGGAAGATAAATGTTACTTTGGGAATTGTGTTTAATTACAAATAATCTAGGAGCTGCTCTGGGTCCGATTGTTTAACCACACATGTGTTCAAATCATAGTATAAGCTTTATAAGAGGGTGACAAGATAGAGAAAACGTTTGAAAAATCCGTGTGCAAGCCAGGACGTTCACGTTACACAGACTGTCTGAAGCTGGATCATGTCCCGACATACATGCTATTTATATATAAACATATATATATATACATACACACATACGGTCCCCTGTGTATATGTGCACATACATAAATGTGTAGGTGTGATAAACACTCGCATATACAAATCCTAAAGCACCCAAAATCGTAGCCTGCAGATAACATAGAAGAAAAGCAAAGCTTTTCACGCATGCACGTATGTATGTATCTATGTATTTATTTCTTTGTTCTGCCAAATGCACAAAAACGTCGCTCTGGGAAAAAAAAATCTTTGCTTGCTGCAGTTTGCGGAGTGGAAGAACCCCTGGTCCTCCGGCAAAGACGTACCTTCGAAGCACCATGCCAGGAAGGTTTTGCCCACGTCTGTTCAAGCACTCAATGTGCACCGCAGCCTTCTCCTGAATGCAGAACTCCTGCAATTTGACTTGAGAGACCCTAATATTGATATATTTACTCTTCCTCTTACAATGTAGCTGCCACCTTTCCCTGTCGTTATTTGTCGAGCAATTAGGTCACCCCCCTCGCGTACCACCGCCCCCCAACAGCCTTATTAACTTGATGGGGGGGGGAGGGCAGACGAGCAGCGGGAGGGAGGCAAGGTGGCGAACAGGTTATACTCTTAACCCGACCTGGCCGCAGGAGCGAGATGAGCAACACTGAACAGATGTCCCCATTTAAGCCATTCTTTTCCCACATGCCTGCTGGATGCTGCCAGGACGCAGGAAGCTTGCTGCAGACCTGGCCCATTCCCGGCCATTATGGCCAAGTTATTCTGGACCAGTGAGCACGAACAAAATGGGCTTCAGATCGCGTGCTTGAGAATAATTCGACTCCGAGTTCTGGAAGAGCCCCCTCCCCCCATTTTTTTAAGTGTTGGGGGGTGGACGGGGACGTGTTTCAGCTCTGATCGCAGGAAAAGAACTTCTCAAAAACCCCTTCCCCCTCCCTCTCTTCGGCAAATATGGTATAATTTACAGAGCAACTTAATAATCCGAGGGCCACCGCAAAAGCCCTTTGCGTTGTAAACCGCTTCTAATTACCTGCCAGAGCAATTAGCTGACTATCACGAAGAAATTAGATCGCTCAATGTAGCATAAATAATGCGAATAATTTTGTAAGGAGAATGGAAAGCGAGACCTGGTGTTTCTTTATAAGGAAATAACACCTCGTACTGTACGAACCCTACATGAACACATATTAATGTCTAGGCATGCACGGAAATGAATCCGAACATGAACCCTCTGGCTTAGATTCAGCACTTTCTTCATTTACATATGCGGGGTGAAAGTCGGCTTCCAGGCGTTTAGATACAGAGCTCTTCCAGATCACAGTAATTAACACATAGCGACTTCAATAGGAAAACCTGTTTTCCAGATGATTTTTACAATGCGGCTTTATGTCTCATTTGGCAGTTTAAATAGCTGGAGTTGTTTTCTGGCTGCATCTCCACTATCATCTGTTGAGCATATTTTGCCTAGAATACTGACCAAAACTTCCGAACCCATTTGTTCTCATATGGGTTAATTCCTCGAGAAAAATTTATGAATCTCCTTAGAAGTGTATGGTGTTTAACAATTATTATTTTCTTTTTTTCTGTATTTCACCTTGAAGGATCGCAAGCCTTTGCTTCATTCTCACTGCTTCAATATTTGAACTTAAGAGGAAAATGCTGCTTTCCAAATTAAAATTTACAAGTATGAAACAGTTTGCAGGGTTTTAAATATACGCGTATAGGAACTGGGTTATTAAATGTCAGTCTTTGCTGCATCTACAGCTGCGGAATTGAGGAAGGAGATTGTTCCCACAAACGGCAGGATCGTCGTGTAATGAAAGTGCCTTTACAGCTGAATTCAGCTCCAGTGGATTGAGTTTGTTGTGTTTCTACCTCCACCCTCCCCGTACCGAGAAAACTGCTAGTCATAAAGCTAGACGTGAAGGTGCCAGATCGTAGTGAAGATCATCTCAGCCCAAACTACAGCTGGTCACTGCTCGGAGGCACGCCGGGATTTAGCGTAACTCGTTAGGAATGCTGCGGGCTAAGGATAAACACAACTAATTGGGTTTATCTTTGATAAATAGGAGCAGCAGCGTATACCGCGATCCTTTTAAATGCGTCTTCGAAGGCAGGCAAAAGATCTTCCATAACTTTTCAGAGCGTTTTTTTCCCCCTCTCGGACGCTAACGCAGCAGATCATGAAGTGGCTCGTCAGACACCCTTGTCCCCAGGTTGTCTCGGCAAGTTGCAATTTTATCTGAACACGATTTCTAAGCTTCTCCAGGTCTGAAGGGGACTGCTCAGATGTTCCGCAGCCCCCAGCTAGCACACATGGAATTGTACAGCATGTTTAACGATTCTTGCTCGTCGGCTAATTAGAGACGGCTTTGAAGCTCCATTACCGGCAGCAAAATTATTGCGGTCAGTTTAGGCCAAATTCTGCAGTCCTTAATGGAGCGAAACTCCCATTGAAGTCAATGGGACAGAAGTCAATGGGCGTTGTGCTCTATTAAGGAGCACAGAATGTGTCCCTTTGTGATTTAGAGAATAAAAATCGGTATCGGTAAGATGTGCGTTTAAGACTGTCACACTCCCGAGGCAGGATCTCACCCGCGCCCCAGGAAGGGCCTGACTCCTTCCCACCCGGCGGGCCGAGCCCCGCGGCTCCCCGGGGGCGATGCCGAGGGCAGGATCGATGCCGGGGGTTATTAATCATCAACCGGGGCCAGACAAAAGGACTTTTCCGGCGGTTCTGAAAGGAGCAAAACTTCAGTCTCCCGCGGGCTTTAGCCCCCCAGCGCTGGTTAGACTGTCAGTTCTGTGAGAGGAATTCCGTCCACCCCCGAGTCCAGAGTCGATCCACAGCCCCCGGCGCGGCGGGGGCAGCCCGGGCGAGCACCTCCCACGGCGCTCCGTCCCTCCGCTCCCCGGGGATGATGTCCCCAGCCACTGACCAAAGACGCTCGTTTCTCGAGCAAGGCTTTGGATGCCCACAGTCCTACGTGAGGACATAGTAAGCGGCCCCTTCGGAGCCCGCAAGCAGCACATACACCATATGAACACCAGCACGGCGGGGCTTGGGAAGCCCGGGGAGACCACCCCCTCACTGTCATCAGCGTGACTTGATAGCCAAATTCCGAGCGCGCGTTTAAGGTGCAGCTTTGGGCTAACCCTTGATCTCTGAAATGGAGTTTGGTTGTGCATTATAAAATATTTCCTTACTGTGGGCGCGAAATAGCACTGGACATGCGGAAAAGTCCGTTTTACGAAACTGAAGGACATGCTACAGGTCACTGAAATAGGACCACAGTTAAATATCCTTTCTCCTTGAGGAAGAAGGGAGGGGGGGATATAGCGATCTTCCTTTCTTCTTGTTCCTGCCCTAGTGGAAAGTAAAAGCCTTCACGAAAACTTCACAGCGTTTTTCCCTGAGCGCGGAGTGGTACACACAGCTGATCCTCTAGGAAGCTGTGCACAATTAAGACTCATTTTCTTTCTGCTGGAACAATTAATTGTACAAATGAAAGGTCAGGCATGTGCTTTTCCGATGTTTATCAACCACAATAATGAGCCCCTTCTATTTTTTCCCCCAGTGCATTATATTGCAATAAAGCACTGCCGCAATGCCGTCTCTCTGGGTAAACAATCTTCAAAGGCGATGCAGCGGAGCCGACCGGTACGTATACGTATATACGTATATATTTTTAAAAAGGATGCAATGGCCAAGGCGAAGGCAGATGCGAGGTGTGAGAACTGGGGCTCCCCCAGCCCCGCCGTTTCCGCAGCCTGGCGAGAGAAAGGCACCT
>NW_008679138.1:0-1811 GCF_000695815.1 Acanthisitta chloris | reverse complement strand
CCGCCGGCCGGGGCTGGCTGACCCCGGAGTGAGCGATCCTGGCTCCCGGGGTTTCTTTGTTCCTCGTGGTCTGGGTTACTTTTGCAGAGGGAGGGACGGATCCTGCCCCTCTTCCTCTGGGATCCAGGCCACCTTGGCAAATTCTTCCCGCTTGCCTCCACATCATAAATCCACCCCCGAAGAGATAGTTAGGCAACACCTCCTTGTCCAAGACAGGTTTTTCTTTTCATGGTAGGAGATTTCTGCTCACATCTTCAAGAATACACCATGTACCTGCCAAATCTTTTTCATGCCAGCTTGGTGCAGTGTAGAGTCATTGGACTACATATAGTACCCCTGGAACAGAATTTCATATTTTCATCAACAGGTTCACATTTTTTTCCCCATTACTCGTGGAACAGGCAAGTCACCGCTGAGATTATGCTTGGAGGGGAACACAGCTAGTGTTGGCATAGTGTTTTTCTCCTAGTTGGTATGTTACCTTGCACACAAGTGTCCAGGACATTTACCCTGTGTGATGTTCTCCTTAACCTCAATCTACTCACACTTACAATGGATATTTTTTTCACTGATTTTACACTTGTTGAACACAAACATCTCTGCACTCCTGACACGTATGAGATGATGGAGGAGAATAACCCTACTGGGAACTAGAAAGACATTTCAGAAGTCATGCAATGAGCTGAAGAAGATCTTGAGTTGCCATGTCGATGCAGTCTAAAGTATTGTGTTCTGCCTGTCCAGGTAACTGGCTCCACTTCCTGAGATGCCCAGAAGGTTTCTCAGAAGGGTCAGTCTCCAGCAGGACCCGTTTCTCTTTGTGTAGGAATCACTGCCCTATTTCTCACAGAGGGTGCCCTATACACCTGCCAACCCTAGACAGGCAAGTTTGGTTTAAACCATTAGGAAGCTCTGAACACCTTCAGCTGACATTTGGATTCAGCATCCCTGCCATAACTACCTGGAGAAAAACATCCATCTGGAAGTGAAGGGAAAGTGCTCTGCTGGACAAGGGGTGTCGAGCAGCTTTTTGAAATGGCCAAAGTGGCAACAGTAGTGCAATCTGTGAGCTCAGCTCCAACGTGAACATGCACACTGACATTTTGGATCCAGAGGATGCATAGCGCTAATGCCTGCACAAGGAGAAGCCAACACCATTGCTCCTGGGGTGTTTAGCTAATTGTCTAACAACTGCTATGTACAAGAGCTGTAAGGTAAGAGGCCAGAGTGACACAGCTGGTAGTAAACCCCACCGCTCATTTGAAAGGCTGCTCACTATTGTGTCAATGGAAATTTGTTCTTCAAACACTGAGCAAGGTCTCAGCTGAAGTTTACTGTAGTTGTCCGTTTCACAGAGTGGGGAAAAGTAGTAATGATGTAAACACAGACTTTTGCCACGGGGTGGAAGAGGGTTGTCTCTGGGCTGGAAACAACACTGAAATAAACACATGGGCCAAGCTGAGACGGCAAGGCCTAAGCATATCAAGAAGAAACATCCCCACCCCTGTCAGAGGGACTCCCGAGTTCAGGCAGAGAGTCCCGGGAGGCTTCCCTGACAGATCTTAGCCGTGACCTCACAGCGCCCCTCTCCCGAGTCACAGGGACCCCCGCAAGCCACATGCACCTGCACGTAAAGTCCTGCCCCACCACTACGCACAGAGCGAGCGCACCCGCGCGCCCATCCCCTCCACAACAACCGGCTCCTAAGCCCCCCGGGAGCGGCCCGAGGGCACCCCGCGCCCGTGGGCACACAGCCCGCGGTCACTGCCCCGCGGGCTCTCACACGCACCGCCCAGCGCGACCCTCCCCCT
>NW_008679137.1:0-1270 GCF_000695815.1 Acanthisitta chloris | reverse complement strand
CCTCTCCTGCATCACCAACTGCTACAGAAGGTGCCCCTGTTAAAGCTGCTGGCAATATTCTTTGGCAAGAACCTGCAAGACCTCAGAACATGGTGCTGGGCAGGAGAAATTAATCAGGAATTTTTATTTAAGTCTTTGGACCAAAGCTTCATTCTTCTTCCCTCCTCCCTCTCTCTTTCTCCTGTCCCTGTCTCCAAGGCCTCTCTAGTGGAGATCTGTTGCCCTTTCTCCCTCTGCAGGGCAGTCCAGAGGGTACCATATGGGAGCTCCATCTTAGTGGCTGCTTCTGGTGCTCTCTGTGAGCTACCTCCTTTTCTTCTTTAGACTTATTAAAATTGTGTTGCATTCAAGCCTTGGCACCTGAGTCATCTGTTGTTCTGTGGTAACTCTTCCAATCTGCTCAGGGAGAAAGGGTGGAGAAGGAGAGGGTGGCAGTCCCTGCAGTGGATTTTGCTTTGTGCCCTTTCCCTTGGACCTGGCAGACATCTCTGGCTACTCTAGGGCCAATGGCCATCAGGGGACACATGCTACTCCTGACCTCAGTTCGGGGCAGAGACACCACCTTCTCCATCTTACTGGGCACATCTTACTGTGCCCAGAACTCAAGGCTTTACCTGCTCCTAGTGAGCTGTGCTGCTCGTGCACAGGTCTGTATGAATTTTGACATGGACAAGTGCAGGATTATGCACCTAGGAAGGAGCAACCCTAGATGTACATATAAATTGCAGTATGAGAGGTTGGAGGGCAGCACTGCAGAAAGAGGTCCAGGGACCCTGGTCAATGACAAATTGAATATGAGTCAGTGGTGTGCCCTGGCAGCCTGAGGGACAGCTGTGTCCTGGGGTGCATCAGGCACAGCATTGCCACCCGGTTGAGGCAGGGGATTGTCCTGCTCCACTCTGTGCTGGTGTGGCCTCATCTTCAATATTGTGTGCAGTACTTCTCTGGGCAACCTGTGCCTCACCACCTCATAGGGAAGTATTTTCTCCTAATTGCTATTCTAATCCTGCCCTCTTTCAGTGTGAAGCCATTCCCCCTTGTCGTATCACTCCATACCCTCATACAATGTCCCTCTCCAGCTCTCTTGAACTCCCCTTCAGGTACAGGAATGGTGCAATAATTTCTCCCTGGAGCCTTCTCTTCTCCAGGGTGAACAATCCCAGCTCTCTCAGACTGCTGTCATAGGGGAGATGTTCCAGTCTTATCATCTTTGTGGTCTCCTCTAGCCTCACTCCAACAGGTGCATGTCCTTCTTAAGCTGGGGGCCCCA
>NW_008679136.1:96786-102758 GCF_000695815.1 Acanthisitta chloris | reverse complement strand
TTGCATTGTTCCACCTCTCAAACCTGTTTCTCTGGATGACATACCTTCCCTCCAGCATGTGACTGCCCCACTTGGTGTCATGCCAGTTTTGTTAAACTTCATGCGGTTTGCATTGTTCCACCTCTCAAACCTGTTTCTCTGGATGACATACCTTCCCTCCAGCATGTGACTGCCCCACACAGCTTGGTGTCATCAGCAAACTTGCTGAGGGTGCACTCAATCCCACTGTCCGTGTCACTGAAAAAGATGTTGAACAGCATTGGTCCCAGCACTGACCCCTGAGGGACACCACTCATCACTGGCCTCCACGTGGACAATGAGGCACTGACCACAACTCTCTGTGTGACCATCAGCCAGTTCTTTATCTACCGAGTGCTCCACCCATCAAATCCATGTCTCTGCAATTTAGAGACAAGGATGTTGTTTGGAACAGTGATAAACACTTTGCATAAGTCCAGGTTGATGATATCAGTTGCTCCTCAAGGGCCCCTTCCAACTCTGAATATTCTGTGGTTCTGTAAAAATTACTGCATGCCGTGTTCTGTTTTATCTAGCATCAGTTTCACAGTGTACTGAAAGCTCTAAACAGTTTGGTTCAGGGTTGGTGTTTCAAATTCATGTGATCGTTGCTGTGGAAGCATATCCAACTGCATATTTGTTCTTTATGTTTTGTTTTTAGGATTAGTGCCAAGCATCAGGAGCTACGACAAAAGCAACTGAGAGGCCTGAGTGATTATTCTGCTGGTCCTGGTGGACCTGACATGGATGATGATGAGGTAGATCCAAATTATGCCAGAGTAAACCACTTCCGAGAGGCTTATCCATCAGCAAGCATCTACAGGCCATCATCACCAGCAGTAGCAGAAACCTTTGTATATCCACATGATTCTCCTTCAACAGCAATGGAGAGGGAGCACTTGGAAGGACTGTATGCAAAAATAAACAAGCAGCACTACCCACAGACTTCTGATGACAGGTAATATTGCCACCTGGCATTACAAAAAGGTGATAGCTTGGTGGGGAGGGAGTCTTGGGCCTAGGCAGGAGGCAGAGGAAACAGACATGGGGCTGTTCAGATGTCCCAGACATTTATATTTCCTGACTAGAAAGCCATAGATTTCCTCTTAACCAAAACCGTGATTTGATGCAGCAGTAACCTCAGAGCATCTGAGCAATGCAGCAGTCAAACAGAAATCATTAAAGAAAAGTCCATATTTCACAAACAGAATGAATGAACTGACTCCAGTCCAATTCCTGCACTGCTGAGAGAGTGTTTTTTCCCCTTTCAGTTAGGGAAAGTTCTTACCCTGCAGCAGAAATAATCTCAGTTTTCAGATCTCCTTCGATCCTGCTGATCATTAAGTACCTATTAGTAACAGGTTTTGTATGATAGCATGATATATTGTGTATGTTTATGGTTTAGTTTTCCCCAGCTGTGTGATATTACACACTTTCAATTAGTTTGGGGAGAGGACCAGGAATCATGGCATTTTTATGCAGACTGTGAAGTGTGGCTTCACAAGACTGATTGCCTTTCATGGCCTTTCCAATAACTAAGTGGGAAGGAAAGAACAATTTTTAATCCTTACTGTCAAGCTGCCAGGTTGATAGCATTAAAGAAAGATGGTCAAGTTTTTTTCCTGGGTTAAAAGGAAAACAGAAATTCCTTTGAGCTGATTATGTACCCACCATTATGATGATTTTAATACTGGTTCCTTCTGAAATTTGGGACTAAAAGAACATGAGACTTCATTACTATTATGGCCTTAATATGCCAATGTTGGCATTTTCAAACCAATGCATGAGCGTGTGGGCAAGATATACAAATCTATGTGAGAAGAAGAGCTGACAGAGGACAGACAGGAGGACTTAGGGAACTGTTCATGCTTTGAGTTCATGTTACGATCTGTAGTGTCTCCCCATAGTCTTAATCTGTGCTATGTGATACCATAGTTGTTTATTTTGGAGAAATATGTCAGCACAGATATAGGAGTGTTTCCAGTTTGTGGCATCATAGTACTTTAAAAACGTCTACTGAGTCATTGTTATAAATAGTAATAAAACACTTCTGACATAAATCTAAGTTTGTAGCAGGGAATGGGCCAAGTATCTCTCTCTTTTTTTACCTAAATACTGTATGGTAAAGATCTTTCCAAACATAATGTCAGTGCTTTTTTTTTTTTTTGCATATTAACTCTTCCCCTGCTGCATGAATTAAGAGGTAGTGATCCCAGCTTTTTGCCAGCTAGTGCATTTCATTTCAGTAGAAAAGTATTGAGGCAATTTTAACTGTAGTCACACAAAAGTTGCAAAGGGATCAGAAACTGAATCCGTACTAACTCAATAAACCAAGATCTGAGATTCCCAGCAAGAGAGAGTCTAAATTCAGGTTCGTGGATTTTTTAAATATCAATATAGACAGATGTTAATTCAGTTGGAGTTAGACATTGTTAGAAAAGTTGCTTCAAAATTTCAGTTTTAACAGGACTTTGTTGCTTTACATTTTAAAAATGCCATGAGTTTTGTTGTGTGGCCTATAGATTGTCTTTCCATGAAGCAAAAAGAAATTCCTGAGTCTTTCATTCTGGCCTCTTTTACATGATTGATTGTATTGTGGTTTTACTGCACTGAATTAACTCTTTGACTTGCTATGGGGACAAGATTGAAGTACCAACCAAGTTTGGATTTGGTGTTGGGATCTTGGATTTCAGTGTGGATTTTGCTGTAATTCCATGATAATGTAATAACTCAGTGAAAATCCAAAACCAAAATATCTAGCAGGCAAGAAAAATTACCTCATATCTGAGCCCATGATCAGAAGTCATGCTGAGAAGCTGTTCCATCTGTGTTGATTCTGTACTAAAAGACAAACAGTCCACAGCAACTTTGCTCTGTTGAATTTCTCAGGCTTGGAGAGGCTGTTTAACCAGATTAGGGAAAAAAAAATAGGAAATGTGAGATTCTTATTAGGCTGCCTTTGTTCTTTTTTTAAATCTTTCTTTTCTTTGTCTGAGAGACAAAATGGTGGTGTTATTTGCCAGCAGAAATGTGCCAAACATGAATAATTTTATGTGAATTTATGCAGTGGGTCGTGAGGTCTCAGCCAGCAGTTGTTAAATAAAGTGGCAACTTCAGGCAAGGAAGTCTTTCTGTGCTAGAGGGAGAGTATTGAAGAGAGGGGGAGATGTGGAAAGAAAAATCCCTGGATAACATGTTAATTAAAAAAACAAATCTGTTTCCAAGGGTCAAGTATGAAAACTACCTTGTCTGCTTCAAAATGATGGGAAAGGGCTATAATGGATGCTTATAAGCCAGACCATAGTTATTTTGTGTTTGTAGGGCTGAGCATTTATCAACACATTTGTCATGTAAAGGTTTATGCTTTGGTCTTGCTAACGCATGCATGCTCTCTCTCAAAGTTTTGCTATTAATTTTACTTTAGATGGATGGCTTTTTCTCCCACCCCTGACTCTCAAGTTGTAATATAGTGCGTGAAGACTTGATCAGTGACTAAAGTAAATGGGTTTTGAGGTAGAAGGGTGTTTTGAACATGGGGGGAGTAGATTATTTCATTTCAGCCTGGAAATTCCTGTTGTGTGTCAATATGATAGAGAATTAAAACTCATCATTTGAAATAAGAAGTCAATTTTTATTTTATATTATTTTTTCACAATACTGTGTTAGCATAATTAATGCCTTTTAAAAGTCAGAGGCCATTTGTGAAGTATGAAGCTTAGTGGTCAGATAAGAGCTACTCATAGTTTGCATAGACTTGCTTTCCCTTTTCTCATCACTAGAATCCACTGAGTGTTCCTGGTTCATTTCTCACAGCAGATTCACTGTTTAAACTGTGAATCTCCCTCAGTATGCAGAAAAGCAATAGGCTGCACATGTATGAAATCTGTTGCTTTAATCATTATGAAGTATGTTTGCTGCCTCCAGCACTGCTCCTCAGGGCACACACAGACCTGCTTCACATTGCTGTTTGCATACTAACATCCCATTTACCTCCGTTTGCATCTGGCATCTCAGGGGCTTTTTGCTTTGGGTTTTTTTGGGGGTTTGCTTTGTGTCTTATGGCAACTGTTGTGTAGCGTTCTTCTGCACTGCTTCACAATTGTTGATTTTCATTCCAACAATGACTATATTCAGTGAAATAGAAGTAATTTTGTGTGTATATTTTGCTGAAAGCTTTGGAATTCTTAACTAAGAGAGGTGCTATATAAATGTAAATTGTCCTTATTAATGAATATAGTGAAAGCATTAGCATGATCAGTGTATTCTGTGAATGTTAAGTTAGAGTGGGGAAAAAAATTAGCTGGCAAAATCACACATTTCTTTGTACATCAAGCATTTTCCTGTTTATTTCTAATTAGCCACAATTTTCTGTAATGCAAATGGCATCCCTAAGGATGGTGCAGCCTGCACAGCCACCTTGTGCAGCTGGAGACTCACAGGGTCTTTGCCTGAGACGCTGTGTGTTTCCCAGCCTGCGGCAGAGGCTGCATGATCTGTGGTCCATATGTTCCTGCAATGGGTGGTAAGTTACATCTCCGAGTTTAGTCATCAAGGCTGTGCCATGACAGTGCTAAGTTGCACCATGGCAGAGCCTAGGTGTCAGACCAAAGCCAAAAGAGCAGATGCACAACACTGTTATCACTTAAATGTCAGGCATGTCACATGGTGCAACCCTTTCTCACATTTTGAATAAACAATTTCCTCTTTTTTCCTCCCATGAAGATGGTGCTGTCAAGTATATCCAAACACACCGAGTACATCTCCAGAAAGGTTCTAGAGACTTTGCTCAACTTATTTTTTCAGCCCAGGACTATGAAACACTTAAAGTCTGATACCAAACTCATTGCCAAGTATAATTCTTCATTTATTTATATGTCTTATCTTGAGGAATTTCAAAGTGCTGGTCTGACAAAAAGGAATACAGTTTTCCTTTGTTTAGCAAAAATAGATTCAGAGCTGTATCTTGTTGCAGTTTTTAAAAAATGCTAATAAAAAAGCAGCATTGTTTTATTACATAGGAATGGAGTCCAAAGACCTGATCCAGCTTTGCTTTTTTTTTTTTTTTTTTGAAATGTCATGTTGGGTCCCACTGTGCAAGATCCTAATTTCTATAATGTTAATTAATTAATTGAAAAATGGACCTTCCTTATATCAGGGCAATAGTTTCCTTGTGGCAACTTGCAGTCTTTCAGAATGCTCAGTCTAACAGCATACAAAGTTGGAAATAGGAAAATTAAACCCATACTTCTGTGTAACCCTTACTCTGCCCCTCATGTCCCACCCTCAGAACTCATCAGAGTTCAGGAGAGAAAGGGGCAAGACATTGAGCAGTCTACTTCTCTGTTCAAAGGATCAAGGGAAAAAATGCTGCATGTGTCCTGAGAAGCCAAATGGCAAATGTAAGCTATGTGTAAGCCTGTTAGGAGTGTAAAAAGGGTCTGGAGGTTTGAAATTTAGCAAAGGGAGCATTTTTACTTAAGAGAAGGCTAGAAGCTTATCTTTTGATCAGGTGTAGGTCACTCCCATCCTGCTCAATCCAAGGCCATAGAAATCCAGAGCTACACAGAAAAAGATTTGCTCAAAAAGGGGTGAGCTAGGGTCACCCAGGAATGTTACTTAGGCCTATTGTCTCATAAGCCAGAAACTAAAGTTTTCTCATTCTCAGTTCAGAGTGCTGTGGGCATTGCTCATTGTGTGTCGATTTACTACACTTTTTATCACTGACTAGCAAAAAAGCAATCCCCTGCTGTAGGAATGGATGGTGCTTTACTCAGGAATGATTATTCTTTAAGATGGATATCGTGGAAGCAAAGTGGAAATTGAATGAAGCTGCATGATATCTACATGCCCATTGCCACTGTACCTTGCGTGGTACAATTCCATGCATTGGAATATTGTGATTTACAAAGTACAAGCAAGTTATATACTCTCTCTTACCATATAGCCTTCTGCTT
>NW_008679136.1:56076-96766 GCF_000695815.1 Acanthisitta chloris | reverse complement strand
CCCTGTCCTATGCTGTTCTACATCCCCTGAGACTCTCCTCTGATTCCTCTGGAATTTATTCTTTCTGAAACATACCACAGGGCCTTCTGAATCTTTGGCTGAAGTCTGGTCACTGTTCCCCATAATGTGAAAACCAGAAACTTAATATTTGGCAGTTTACTGTCCGTCTTGGCTGATAGATTTCTGACAACAGTTAAATTCAGACTGGCGTTGGCAAGTACAGGAGAAGTTCAGTGGTTTCTGGGGGTTCTCAGTAGAGCTGTTCTGCCCACAGAAGCAGGGCAGAAACCTCCCTTTGGCCACCAGTTCCACAGGAGTTACACTTAGACTGTGTTTTTCCTAATACTACCGGTGATTTTCTTCCTCAGAAAGAATAAATGGGTGCTGCATAGTCACATTGCTAACTAGGGGAAATGTTGAGTAACTGGACCACCTGGGTCATGTTTATATGATCTTTGGTTTATTTCCCACCTGTATGGGGGGGGGGAAATATGGTAACTACTTTACAGTTAGCATTCACTGTTCTGTTTCCCAGAAAACCCTTATCCAGATCTTCCTACTTTGGGACCTGAGCCCTATTATTCACTTCTCATGGAAACCTCAGATTTCATGGAACTTAGGTGACCCTGAGGATTTTAGAGCGTGTCTAAGCAGAAGGAAGTTATCAGACTGCAGCCGCTGCCGTGTAATGTGTGTATGCTTGTTTGAGGCCATGCATTCTTCAGCAGAAATAAATTCTGTCAGGAATAGTCACAAATCTGCCTGTGTGCATCTTGCCTGCTAGGGTTTGCATTTGGATCACCTCACTTATTGACAGATGTGTAAAATTTTATATACTGCACTCCCACAACTCCCTTGTGACTGTCCTGCTGCAGATGCTGGTGAGCCGGAGTTTTGGCAGCTGTGTTAAGCATTCAGGTTTGGGTTGGGTTTTTCCCTCCAGCCCTGTCTTTTCTTATGTGATATATTACTGTATGGAATTATTTTATGTTAATTCTGCATATTTATTGGTAATGTCCCATTCTTTCAGCCATTTGGATGAAAGTGCAAAAGATAGGTCCCTGGAGAGAAAGCCAGGTCTGTTACTGGAGGATGAGACCATACCAGAGGATACAGAGTGAAATGCAGATGGTGTTGTCAGCCTCTTAAATATACAAATAAAGACAAAATGAGATCGTCCATGCAGCTGGAATGAAATCATATGGCCTTGCATGTGTTACTGCCATAGTGCATTTCCTAGTGTGAGCAAGAGATGCTAAGTTCTGTCTTATGCAGGATGTTGTTTGACCAAAGTATCATACTTGCTTCTTTAATCAGCAGCAGAATGATGTGTGTATGTGTTAACTTTCCCCTGCACAATGTTTATTTTTTAACAAAACACCATTTAATTTTAAATGCTAATATGTGTGTGTGGTTAATTAAGAAGCCAGAATTGACTGTAAGGCTGGTAAGCTCCAAGAAAGAGAGGAAGATCGTTACACTTCTGCTCATAGATAGCTGTTTGTGAACCAGCTGATAATGTGCAAAATTAAGATTTCATAAGTGGCATTTTAAATGAATGGTTAATGGCTGAAGATTAATTAAACAGAGCTATTCAAAAGAGAAGCTGTTAAAATCTTGTTTATAGGCCAGTCACTTCCATACTGAAAGTGCAAACCCTAATGGCATGTGGTATTTCCATTTAGTAGGCAAGTAATGTAACTATTGAACAGAGAGGTCTACGCTACTGGACACACAGTATGGATGTAGCATTGTGTACTGTGATTTCTTGTTCCTAATTAACGGTTGTCTGGTAGCAGTACAGACAGAGAAATGCATTTCCTCTGAGAATTTGGTAATCTTAAATAAAATTGCTAAATCTTATTTTAATTAAAGTGTAAGGGACATGATTAAATCCGATGTGGTTCTGTTTTCCCACTACTCTCCAGTAGCCTGTTCTACTTCATACACTTAAGGGTTTTCAAAATACCCAGCTTTTCACTGCTCCAGGTTGTCTTCTGTCAAAATGAGTCTCTTTGGCCCCATCATTAGCCTTGCAGAGTTTAAAAAAAATGGGGGAAAAAAAGGTATGTTCAGTCAGGTTTATTCTGTACTGCATTTCTGGTTAAATGATGAATGTGAACCTAGTCCCATTTTCCTGATTGAAGAGAAACAAGCAGAAGGTCATTATGCTGCTCACAGTTGTGAGGCTTGTCCTTCCAGCAAGTCCTTTGCCAAGAAGTTGTTTGTTTTTCTTTTGTTTTCCCTTCCCCTCAGCCCAGTTCCCAATCTTTTTATTAACTATCTCCTGTTTTCTTCCCCAGCTTCTGGACACAGTCATTTTGCCTTGTGGTCTCCTAGCTTCTGGATATGCAAGTAGTTCCAGAGAAAACCCTGGTGACTTTGCCTTGTGCAAGCTTTGCTGTGTAGCCCACTGCAAGAGAAATCTATGTTGCTGACCTCAGAGAGCTCACACTATCCAAAAATCATGGCTTTCAAAAAAAATCCTCTTGTAAGGGGTTTTTCCTAGCTGCTACTAGTTAAATGGAAGAAAGGGACTTTTTATTTCATTGTAGAGATAATCTGGGTTTAGTAAAACTGACCTGAAGATGAGAGTATGGGATTTTGTTGTGCTAGTCTTTTAAGTCTCTGAATACTACAAATCTGTGGCTAAGATGTAGGGAATTCTTGATATACACTGGTTTTTCTATAGTCCCAGTTTACCTGGAGTTTACATTGGCAGATCTTTAAGATTTTACTGCTAATCTCAGCATCATAAGATATAAAATGTCTAAGGGAGCCACAGATCTGACTTCAGAATGAGTTGGTGGGAACCTTCTCATGAAAGGTTCAAGCATCTAATAGCAGAATAAAATGACTGCTCCTAAAAATTATCCATTACCTTATTCCCTGCTTGTGTCAAAATGCCAAGGGCCAAAGAATACTCTAACACTTAGTAGGCAGCATTGTTGACAGAAAGTATAGGCAAAAGCATGAACCAGATCTTTTGGTTAGCAGAACACTGATGTTGTTTGAAAAGCTGAAAATCACTCAATATTGTGCTAGCAAAAAAAATGGGAAAATTGATGAGATGTGATGGAAATGGCTTAATAGGCAACAGGATGCTGAATAAAAAGAGAATAATTGGGATTATTGTCTGACAGCTGTGCAGAGTGTACAGTCGATGACAAACTCTGAAACGTGCTATTTTTTAATCCATGATCACAAGTCCACTGGCACAGACACTAATCCAAGGGGTCATAGTAAGCCAAGAAATAGTTTATTGTTTCATCAGCTCAAGTCTTCTGATGTAGTTAAGATGGTATATACTCTGAACCTCTGTGACTGTCCTTAGATTCCCATGAGGAGACCTGGCACCATCTGGAGTCCACGTGTACTGTGGCTAAGGAGCACTTTCTCTGGCAGGTCATGCAGCAGCAGAGCATTTGCTGACATTGATCAAGGTATTGATCTTGGGATGGTCTGCGAGAATTGTGACTGTTAGAGAGCGATGTTAGACTCTCATAGACAATGAAAGAAATAACTTGTCTTAAACTACACTGTGGTCTGCATCTGAGAGAAGGTGAGGTCTTTCATTAGGACAGAGGGACATGAGAAACTGGTGCAACTTTAGATAGCCACACTGGTTATCTCTTATCCTTGGGGTCTGGAGGCCATTTTTAGAAAGCAGTGGAGGGTGATTGCATGGAAGATTTTATACTCTTTGGCTCCCTGCAAAACAAGTAGCTGCCTTCATTTTTTTCTTTGTAGCAAACCAAAAAGCAACTCATGGTAAAGAAGATGCAAGAGAAGTGAGTGTGAGATACCTCTAGAAAGTGCTAAAATTGAAATAATTATAACATACTTGTAAAGCAGTAAGTATTCTCTTATTTCTCCCCTTCTTGTTTCTCTCCAGTTTTCTACTTAGGTACCAGTAGGTCAGTGTGACAGTTCTACAGTGTCACAGTCCTCTATTGAATGTGCACTCTAGGAGGTTCTTAGCCCCTTCCCAGTGACTTGGAAGTAGTAAGGAGAAATGAGAGAGACAACTAATGTTTTAAAATTTCAAACAAAATCTTATCATTCAGTCTTTGACCCATATTTATGGTTTAATTTCTTCAATCACTTAATTTTCATCTTAAATAAAATTTTTCAGCATAATAGTATCTTAGGGGCATTTCTTCTCAAACCAGTATTAGCTAGAATGTGTCCTTCAGCTGTGGAGTTTATCTGTTATAAACACTTCCGCCCTTAGGCTTAGATGCCTACTTAGTCCTGGATATGGTTATTACCTTGTAAATGGGAATCAACCGTAAACGATCATTATGGTATTTACATAAATGCATGTAAAACAATTATTTTGAGACAGGCTTGTAAGTTTAAGCATGGAACATGTTTCTAACACAAGTTTTATACATGGCCTGGCAATTGAAAAGTAAGCAGCAGTGCACCTTCAGTGGAATGGGAGCATGTTCAAAATGTGGTCTGTCATGTGGCGAGGCAGGGAGAGGGCAGCTATTTTCTGAGTCACCATAATGCTCAGTAATTGTCTGAAAGGATTGTTTTAATTGAGCACTTGTGTGCTGTAAGTGTGCTGCAAACCAGGGGACCTGGACTGTTTCTGCTGTGCTCTTGGGTAATGACAGAGGAGGCCTTCCGTGGCTGCAGTCACTGCTTTACATGTCAGCAGATACTTCCATAACATGACAAAAGGGTGTGAGGTTGTGGAGGAAGGCTGAGGAGCAGCACCAGAGCAATAAACCTGCTCCTAATTATTATTGATTGGTAGGACACAAATGACAAGCAGTCTGTAGTCCTTCACCTGAATAAAGTATTGTTTTCTTCCTTTAACCTCTTCTGCTGTCCCTGTTTTGGAAAAAAAAAAACCAAACAAAAAGCCCACAAACAAGAGGCAATTATTTTGTGCCTCTGTACACAATGGCAATGTTTAAACAGCAGCTGCTTCAGAGAGGGAGAGTAAATAGGACTGGGGGGAAGGGATTGATCTTTTCCTCCTTTGCTCTGGAAATACCACTGTCTGCATCTGTGGTGATGCTTTGACCTCCTTACTACAGAGCTTGAAAGGTCTCTTGCACTTAGTGACATGTTCTGGCTCCAAAAACGAATAGGCAGAAGTCTCATTCTCTTTCTTTGAGTGCTGCTACAAATAGATTATCAATGTAAATATAAGTACTCAAGAATTTCCCCCAAAATTTAGACTCATTAGTCTGAGTACTAGTATTTTTTCATGTGTGTGTGACTTTTGAAATTAACTATTCTTTCATACCTTTTCGCCTTTAATCTGCACTCTGCCTGCTATCTCATTACTATGAGCTGTGGCAAATATACCAGATGTTTGAGCCGCTTCATTGTTCTGTCATTTTTCTTTTCAAGACCATAGTGCATAGATAGATGTTAATTTCTCTTTTGTGTTAAAACTTGCCTCCAAGGAATAAGATTACCAGTGTTCAGTCTTTGGCCAATAAAGATACTGAGGTCTTATATCTTCTGAATGCTTTGGCTCAGTGTTTCTACTAACTCAGTGCATTTATAGAGGTCTGTTCTGTAATGCCCATGGAACCTTAAATTAATGTCCCTTGACTTTAGGAAAACAATTTTAACATGTTTTTTAAATGTTTTATTCCCAGGGTTGAGCAATGATACAAAAAGACACCTACTCTTCCAAGTGGGTGGAAATTGAAAATTGTGCCAAGAAAAATGCTGTTTCTCAGAAAAGATCAAAATATGCATTGTTTAAAGTGTAGCATAAACAAAATAGATTATGTAAGGTTCGTGGGCCTGTGTTTGGGATGAGATCAGTCACACGTGGGTCCATACCTTTTCTGCTAAAGGTTCTTTGTGCTTACATTTTAAAAAACATGCATGAACTACTGTTTTCCCTATCAACTTTGAAAAAGATAGTTAAAAAGCTCCAGGCCCTGTATCAGCACAGCTCCCTTCAGTTCTACATCAGAGCCACAGTTGTGCTTGACTAACACAGCTGTGACTCCAGACCTTTAAGAAAACATGTTTCTTTAAAATGAGTCAGGAAACAACTGATTGATTTATAGGTAACAAATGTGAACAACTTGGACCTGACATTTTTTTAAAGTACAAATTGTGTCATTTGTATAGTTGCATACACTAGAAATTGTAAATTTATGTTGCGCTATCTGAAAAGCAAATGATAGCATGTGGATTTGTGTCTGCTCAGAAAGAAGACTGATGTGCAAGTCCTGTTTCCATCAGTGGTGAAATCTCTGTTGATTGAGATGGGAAATCAGAATTCATTCCCTTGCCTGGTTCTTCCAGAAAGAATGAAGTGATATTTTCTTTTCTGTTTTATACATATTAGTTTCACAGCCAGGTTACTGTAACTTGAACTTTTCTGCCATGCTTCTGCATGACTTCTGTTAACTGCTTTTATTACCTTTTGCATCATGGTATTGACAAAATGAGTTTTACTTTTTTTTTTTACCCCAAAGTTTGGAGCACAGAATATGAAAATGTCTGAAACATTAATTGGACTAGACTGCAGCATTTAAAGTAACCTATTCTATCGTCCATTTACCTCCCACATAAAATGAAAACTCTATTTTGATCTGAACTGTCACAGATAATTTCTGCACATAAAACACATCCAGAGACAGCTTTCAAATGGAGTTGTCAGTTCTTATTTAGCAGGCTGAGGACTCTCTATTGTTGTCAAACCCTCTTTGCAAAAGCATCACTAACACACCGATTTGCACAGTTGTATGTAAGAGGAGGAATGGTTGCACAGCTTCCACAAAACAAAACACTGTGTAGAGGTGCTGGAATCCTCTGCAGCTGAACTTACCTACTGCTTAAGAGAAAATTCCCTTCTCTTTTTTTATATATCTCTACTGGTTTTGAGCAGATTTCATATTGTGTGCTGGTAAGGGGAAGGGTTGGTTTTAGTGTAGCAAGACTTTAGTGTGAATAGTGATGATTAACATTTAAAAGCTAGTAACCAACAATTTTCCCTGACCTCTACTGGACCAGAAGTTTGGCTTTAATCTCTTCACAAATTTCAAGAATTCTTAAGCAAGTACACTAGGAATATCTCTGAACTGTGAGTATGGAACTGCTGCCTCTGACAGCATTCCAGCCAAGATGCTGAGGCAAGGCTGTAGGCCACTTGTTTCCAGACTGCTGTTCTGATGGTGGCCAATGTGGCCATTTGGTGAGGCCAGCTGGAAGACCCAGTTATGGCATCACAGAAGACAGTTGAGAATTACTGTTCTTCAGACTTTATCTTTGTAGCATTCAGTTTGCCTTCAAATATAATATATTTCCATAAAATGAATTTACCTCTTGGCCTCACTTGTATTCTCATAAATTTACGCTGTGGGAATATGCAGTTAAATGGTAGTAATGTGTGATTTTTATTTCATTTTCCTCACAAGGTCAGAAAATTGACCAGGATTTAGGGGGTAAAGAATTTGGTTAGTGTGATGAGTTGTCCTTTATTGCTGTCTCCACAACTGCTTATGCAGGATTAAACAGCAAAACACAAGCTGGCAGAATGCTCTTCTGACCTAATTCTGCACCACAGCACAGATAGGAGGCTATCTGCTGTTCTATCTGATAAGCATTATTTTGTCAAATCCAGATGTATGTGAAAGGAGTGAAACACAGATGAGACCCAAGAGACAGGGTCCAGCTGGCTGAATCCTTTTGGTGTCTTCAGTGCTGCAGCTAGGGTTGGGGGTGGGACTGGAGGGGGGAGTCTGCCTGTTGCAGTGTGGCATCTACAGAAAAACAAAGCTAAAAACTAGAGTCTAAAACTTTATTGGTTAAAGCCAATTGCCTACTTTAAGGGCCGTATCTTCTGTAATGAAGCAAGAGATACAGACTGAAAATCACATTCTGATTTCTAAGCTGTATGCCAGAAGATTTCAGGGTTCTTTGTTCAATATGTCTCAAACTCCCTCCTGGAGAGCAGCATGATGGGAAGGGAGACTCTGTTCCCACTTTTGCCTGTAAATGTAGTGTATTCATGAATCAATTTTAATGGCTATCCCATGGGGAGCACTGAATTAGATGGGGGGAAAAAGGGTAATTTTGTGCATTAATGGAGAATATACTTGAATGCAGATAAATGAGGGAAGGCGAAATCTTATGGTCAATGTGCTTAAGTTAGCGATGGAGCACTTTGGCCATTGCAGAAAAAATATAGCAGATGGAAGTGATCGTTCCTTCTCCCAAATCTTGGTGGGCTGGCTTGCTTTCCTCTCTCCATGTGGGACAAGTGTACAGAGCTGGACTGTATACAGCATACCCATCTATCTGCTGCTCCAGGAACAGAGGCTATGATCCACACTTATGCTCAGTTGGCAAACATGAAGTCAAGGACTAGAGAAGTGAAAGGATGTTTATCCTACACTGGAAATTGTAATTTTGAAGGCTCATTCTCACAGGTGTTCTGTGCATACATTTTACAGTTACCTGACTCCAAAGCAGCTTGGTCTTATTTGTTCAGTAGCTCTGTCAAGTTATTAGTTCTTCTAAATAAAAAAAGAATATGTGTCTGTAATGACTTTAAACAGCAATGAGGTTCACAAACTCTGAAATTGTCTCTGCAGCCTCTATGGGCATGTTACATTTGACTCTTCCTAAAACATCAAAGATCACTGTCAGGCATCCAGGGTTTTTTACATATTATCCTGTGCTCCCCACCTGCTTTTACTGTTTCCATCATTCTGCTGTGCGCGGGAACAAGAGTGTCTTTTTATTACACATCTCTGCAGAGCCTAGAGTTGTGTCTCCGATGGGGATTTTGCAGTGGTGTTTTGTCTGCAGGTGTTCTTGAGGTGGTCTCATAGATTGGAAGGCCATCTCAAAACTATGGAGAGTTAAGGAAGATACCTGTCAGAAGCTGGAGTGGAGCCACTCCAGCCTACGTTGTTTAATCTGGCCTTCACTGCAGAATTTGAAAAGACCTGTAGCCTCATGCATTTATCTGACCTTTCAGAGACAGCATATGCCAATTCTTCTCTGTGCTCCAAACCAGCTAGTAAGTGGCCTGCTCCAGTCCAAAGGTGATGTGTTTAGGTTAATATTGGTGTGTCCTTCTGAGAGCACAGTACCATCCAAAAACTCCCAAAACTTCAAAGCTTGCTTTTCTGCAGGTCTGCCTTCAAAACACAAAGCAAACATGTCCCACAGCAATGCCAATTACTGACTCTTGAGAATATCCCTAAGTAATGGTCACACCCTCATTTCAAAGGCAATGTATGGGGCCATTATCTGAGCAAATACAGAGCATGTCACTGAAAGTCCATTGATGATGATGAATTCTAGTTACTGTTGACTGCAGCCAGATAGGGAATGGTGAGTAGGGGGTAAAACATTAGCCCTTAAACTCTGTGACTTCTTCTCTGTAAAGGGGTCAGGGTTTCGTAAGAGCTCAAGCAAAATAGGACAAAAAAGAAAGCTGGAGATGAGTCTTAGGGAAAAGGTGAGGAAATAAGGAGACAAAGAAAGAAGAAGAAATAACAAAACTAAAAAAGGCATCCTTTATGGGGAGGGGAAAAGCAGATTAAAAGATTTTAGAAGAGAAAAAATTAAGAATTTGAACAACAAAGGTGCTTCTCTTTGCAGACTGACAGATGTTTATGTATAGCAGACTGAATTCAGGGTTGAAAAAGTCTAAGAGTTACAGGGGAAGTTGAACTGTTTAGTTATTTTGAAACCTTCGAGGAGAGAAACATACAGGAAAAGTATGGGAAAAAATATGCTGCTAGAAATATTCTTGATCTACTGTGGGATGAGTGCATTTGTGTTTGAAAATGCTATCATGTCAGTATTGGTTAGTGTCCTGAATTTCATTGTTAAATGGGGTCAACTTGTATGAATATGAAAGAACTCAAGATTTTCTTTTTTTAATTAACTTCTGCTTGCGTGATGTGACACTATTTTATGCCATCTTTCAGTAAAAAATGTAGAATTCCAGAGATATGCTGTCTGTAGATCAAGGTTCGATAAAGTTACGCTTCACTAATACAAAGACTCTTTTTGGGAAATAGAGGCAGTTTCAACTCCTTTCATTTTCATAAATTGGTGTAAGCACAATGTATTTTGTATATTTACAGTGGAAACTTCATGCTAGAAGCAGAACATGATTTGCAAAATGTGGATGGGTGATACTTCCCCTACCTGCATCCCTGCTCGATAATGCCAAAAAAGTGATTATCCCTTGCTTGTGCCATCGCTGACACAGTGAGCAGAGCCAGCTCCCCTCACTAGTCAGCAGAGGCCCCTGCAACCAGCATGTTACAGGAGCTGCAGCTTGGGTCCTGCCCTGTGGTGCCCACTGGTGCAGTGCCTCCATCCTCTGTCCCCAGTGGGGCTAGCAACAGGAACCTTGGCAAACATCCTCCCAACAGGGCAGTTCAGGAGTGATCTGAAGCCACAGTATACACACATCCTAAGCATCAATGATGGATTCTTCTATTTATTCATCTTGTTCGTGTTACAGAATCAAGAAAATGGAAGAAGGTCTTTGTTTTCTTGGTTTTGACTCAGAATACCTTTACTATTAACCACTCCCCCTGCCCAGCCTTTTCTGTAGTACTCACTTGTCAGCTTTGACCATGTTCCCCAGGGTGAGATTTCTCCTTGTTTTATAATAAGGAACAGGGCATTCAGGTTTTTCTATGTGTTGTCACCAAAACCGATATTACAGCCAGACTCAGCAGCAACGATGGCAACACGCAGTAATAGCCATCCCACATGTGATTTAGATTAACTGCTCTTCTGTTTAGTTCATATAATGGCTCAACAGCAAGATCTGATTTGCTGCTTCCATGTAATCCATCATTAATTCTTTTGAGTTAGGAAACTACATATTTTAGTAGCAGATGGAGCAAGATGGGCTCTCCTGCATTCAGAATGGAACTTCACTTTCTCTGACTGCAGCTATGTCACTTTATTTATCTGGTTTTTATTTTAAATGTGGTTTCCTTTTACAAGTATGAGGATT
Organism: Acanthisitta chloris; assembly: GCF_000695815.1. Lineage (NCBI taxonomy): Eukaryota > Metazoa > Chordata > Aves > Passeriformes > Acanthisittidae > Acanthisitta > Acanthisitta chloris. The sequence continues at coordinate 85,782 of NW_008679136.1, read as the reverse complement.
TGGGGGAGCAGTAATGCTTCTAATAGAAGTGTTCTCTTTAAGCCTGCATGTAAGAATAGGGGAACTAAGTAGCAGTCACTAGCTGCAGACCTTTGGCTCTGGTGGTGAGGGAGGAGAGGAGTGGGTGTTTTGACAGATGCACAGACTGTCCCCTCCTCCATCTGAGGGAGCTGCTGTTGTGGCTGCCAGAGGAAGCTTTTGGGCTCTTCGAGGACAGCTGTGGCACCCACATGGCTCCCATCAGTGGTGGCAGCAACAAGAATAGGAGCCATAATCTTGGCGCCCTCCTACAACAGACAGTGCAGCAGAACAAACAGGAGCAGCTCTTCGGGAAGTCAAAATTGTTCTCAGAGCTTGTGGAAGGGAGTAGAGGTAGAGTTGCATGGAGACAGGGGAGGCTGTCTCCTTCCCTTCCTTTACATGAATGAGAGGGGCAGAAGTTCTGCCCCCCTCTTCCCCAATCTATCACTCCTTTGCTAATTGTCTTCCCCCGCCTAAAACCTTTCAGTCCTTGCCTTCCCTCCTCCCTTTTTTTCCCCCACAGCCTATTGAAATCTTCCCTGGCTCCCCCTGAACCTTGCTCTGCCATTGCTGAATTGCGTTTTGCCACCCCACAAATGGGAACAAATTAAACTACTTTATCTCAATCATTTGGGCAGCAAAATGCAATTTGCTTGTGTTGCTGCAGATCTTTGAGCCAACTCTGGTCTGGACACTTTTATCACTTTGCAGTCTAATCTGCTGAATATCTCAGATCCTCTTGCTTTGAAAGAAAATGGGTTTTAAGCAAAAAAAATTTTAAAGCCAGCCTATGTACTTATGTATGCACAAACCCACAATGATATACATGTCCTCATATATCTCTATATGTATGTATGTACATGTACAATAAATAAAAAATACATATAACACTCTGAAAGTCCACACCTAACTTGCTAATGTCAGCTACAGCTGATGGACAGCCAAGTCAGACTCTTTTTATAGTCCATTTCTAAAATGAAACCATAAATTTTAAACCCAGGCTTCATCATTGCAGGGAAAAAAGCTTTTCCAGCCTATTGATGAAATATAACATTTGATAGGATTTATGAGGCCCAGATTCAGGAGGATAATTTGCAGAGCACTTAAAGCTCCTTTTTCCTGCCCTTTGCCTTCCCTCCTCTCAAATACACATACCAAAAAAAGCCATTAGTAATGAAAAATTATTAAGGAAGATTTTTCTTGATTCCATACAAATGTCAATTTGAGAGAGAGAAAGAGGAAGAAAACAGTTGCAGGAGCTCTTACAGTAAAGGGGTCTAAGTAGAGCCAGGCTGATTATATGAGAGGAATACTGGCTTTTACTGATAAATACACTGTGTGATTATTTGCTGTAATACAGTCATTTGTAATGTGTCTCTGTGTGTATATGATTTTTAATAGTACCGGATGGAATTTATTTTTTAGCACATTGAGATATTCACAAATTGGCCACATAAAGTTAAAAATAAAACCAATACCCAGCCTCTTGGTATCTTGATAAAGTTTCCTTCTGGCTTGTATTACCAGAGTGATAATTTCAGAGGAAAAACATCTTCTGTAACTTGTGATCACAGTATCTGTCAAATGGTAGGAAATGAAGAAAACTGCCAGACAGTGTCAGATTTATTAACAGCTCTAAGAAAACCAAAATTAATGCGTTTTCCCTTCTTTGATGGGTTGAAATGTCCATGTGCTGTACTTATCTTAATGGACAAGTGAAGGAAGTAGCACTCATCAATTAAGTCTCTCATTAAGCTGACTATAGCTTAATCTGGAGCACATGCAGGAGTACTATGTGCTTACCAGGCTGTACTCTTAAAGCTGTGGTGGTTGTTGTTAAGGAGTGCTCACTCCACAGATGCCAGGAGCATCTCAGCTTTGTGCTGCCTTCAGGAACACACAGCCAGCTGCTGGACCAGAGAGCATGCAGTCCTGTAGGGCAGGGAGAGAGACAGCCAGAGCAGCTCAGGCTGTGCCAGTTGTGTGTGTGGAGTTGCTGGCCTGACTTCCATTGAAAAACTGTATTTTCACCTGTTAATAACCAATCTCCAATCATTTGGGTTGAGAATACCTGTGTAGGAGGTGTGCTGAAGCTGAATTTTTATGGAATATGTGGACAGCTGTTCTGGAGGGGCTGGAAGGAGAAGACAAGGGGTTGTTTTGTCTGTATAAAAAGTAGAAAGAAACTGCATATATTCTTTCAACAAGAATCTATAATTTTCCATACGCTGGTCTTTATATTTTGGAAGGGAACACAGCCTAGTCTTATACCAGACTGTGCCTTTTGCCACCCCATGTACGGTGACAATTTGACTAAGTTATAAGATTTAGAGTACTTCCCACACACATGATAGAAACTTGGCTGCTAACTTCACCAAAAGCACTCATCCTGAACTGCCAGAGCCTGTGCATGTTTTTCCAGTAGTAGGTTCTCCTGGACGCAGGGAACAGAGAGATTACTGCTGTAGGAATGAAGAATGAGGTGAACTATGCACAATCAGTGTCCCCTTGGCCTTACACTCCACCTGCCAGGGAGGAAAAGTGTGAGCTGATTTGAATGCAAAAACCCTAAAAAATGCCATGGTGAGGCAGGACAACAATAGGAACAGAGGAGGCAGAATTCCTGGAGCAGCTAGAGGATGGGGAGATTGCTGCATTAGGCCATAGTTGTGGACAATATGTGGGTGCTTCAGAGTAGAGAGAAGGTTACCAGTACTGCAAGTTTGATGCTCTATTAGCATGTCAGTCATGAGCACACTGATTTGTACCAGTGCAGAAAGGAAAAAGTTCTGTTGCATGTCCCGTGCCACCTGCAGCCCCATCATCCTTAGCAAGTTGCTTTGTGAAGTGCTTCTGGGAGATGGATTTCAAGAAGTGCTGGAAGGAGAGGTGCTGACCTAGGTGCATCAGGAGAGATGACTTGAGGTGCATCTGTACTAGAGCAGCCTGTGGAACAGAGAGGTGTTTGTATGGGAAGCTGATAATGGAAAAAATTGACATCCTTGGCAGCAAGGTATGAAGGGAAAGTCTTCCAGACATCGGGATGAGAACAGGGAATTGAGGCAGCAAGGCAAAAACAGATGTGAAAGGATTTGTAAGGTGTGTCTCTAAACATGGCAGTTGAAACCATATGAGAATCATTCTGTAGAGACAGAGATGGGCCTAAACCACAACACTTGCTTTAGCATTTCTGAGACTTCCCAGCCAAACGCAGAGAGATAGGCTCACTCTGCCTTTCCCAGGCCAGATATGCCAAGAAATGATTCTATGTAGTTTGAAGGTTCTGTTGCTACATTTTTCCTGTTTTAATTAAATGTTTTTCACGACAATCACTAAAAAGGAGTAGCGCTTACTTTCAGTCTTAAACACCTTGAAATTCAGCCCTGTCTTCTCCAAGTGGTAAAGCGGAAATAATTTCAGACGTGCAATGGAGTTGCAGCTTTAAAAAGGAGCTAGAAAAACAGTGCATGTCTGGAAGTCCAGGAGCTTCCATTGCCTGCATAATACAAGGTTCCACTGCTAACTTTAGGCCCCTGAGTTCAGAAACACTTCTCCAAAATGCAGTTTGGCTTATCAAGTGTTTAATTCTGTTGATGTGGAGCTTGTGATGAAAGCTTGTTGAAGGGATGTGCATTCCCAAGACTGTGAATGTGAACCAAACAACTGTGCTCCAAGGAGACCAGCTGCACCACAAAGAGGTGCCCAAGGAGGGAGGCTGCTGGAAGGGTAGACAGGGTGGCAGCAGAACCTTGCAAAAATCCATCAACCGCTTCAGCATCTGGCAGGGGTTTTGTTGAACAATAACCACAAGCTAAATTTGCCATATATAATTCCTGAGAGAAGCTAGTGGTAACTGATGTTTTGATATTTGAGTGTGTTCTTGTGAAACTGCTCAAATCTCAGTTGTACTTTGGAAATACTGCCCTATCAGAGAACCAAAATGAATTTACCTTCAGGGTTGTCCCCATGGTAAGATTGTCATAAAAATTTTAGCCCCTTGCACTATTACAGTGTAGAAAATATAATTAATCCTGTTTCTCTTGCACATCTGTTAAATGTATTATGTGTCATTTTAGTATATATTCCGAATAGGTGAACTTTACATCTTTATATCGGAGTTGGGATGTTATGAAGAGCTCATATGGATTATGCCCCTCTGCAAGAAGCCTTATAATGTTATAAAAGTAATTTGAGCATGCTGAATGGTGCTTTCATTTTGCTATGCACTGCATTGGCAGCTAGTAAAATATATTAGAAATAGTTTCATTTGTTGTCTCTTCATTTCTGTAGGTTGTAGTTGGAACATTAAATGCTTTCTGTGTACGGGTTACATGCTTCACCTTGCATGTGCCAGTGGCTTAATAAGAACATCTGCTGTCTTTCTGTAACAAATCTGACGATTTTTCTATGCACGTATATTTAGTTGTACATATAAATAGAATCCAGGCACTGTTAGATGCTTATGAAAGTGTATGTCAGATGGAAATGGTAACATACGAGGATTTCTGCAGTACCATTTATGAAGTATCAAGTGAAAAACGAAGCTGTGAAGTAGCCAGAAAACTTACTTCTGCAGCCAAAGGCATATGCTTGTACAGCCTAACCTAATTAGGTCTCTGATATGTTCTTAGAATGGTCAGTATTTCGTGTGTTGTATCATTGTCTGCAAGTTGCTTTTTCATTATAGTTGGGCTTTTACGCAGCAGAAAGTATTGCTCCAGATGTCTGGCTCCTTTCACCAATTTTGTTGCTGTCTACAGCAGAATTTGAGTTTTAACTCTACAGTGCAAATTCCCTTTGCATCTTTGGATGCCCTTAAACAGTACCGTACTGGAATATGTGTAAATGTCTACAAAGTACAGTGATTGGAGTGGCTGGTTTAAGAGGAGCTATAAAATGGTTCCAGCTGGAGTGCATTCTTGAGGTAAGCTCAAAATGCACTCCAAATTGTCAGCACACTACTCAGGAAAAACACAAGAAACAAATCATCTTTAGTGTGCTTTGCTTCCCTTAATGCACAGAAGGATAGTGTAAATGGAAGACGGTCAATTTTCAACAGTTTGTGTAAAATTGTCCCTAGGTTTTGCTTCCGTACTTCAGCCTTTGTGAATAAATGCAACACACTAGGTTGTAAGTATACCTGTGTGTATTTCTGTGTCATAATGCTGTCTATATTTCAGTAAGTATTGTGTATCTGTCCATTAATATTTATATGGAAGTGAGAGCTTTGGTTCTTGCAATTTTTAATAAACATTGATGGTGTTACTAGTTTATACAGAGCATTCAATATGCTCCATCAAAATGGCAGCTCTAATTAGGTTCCTTGAATTAGCTAATGGATTTTGAGAAAGATAGCTTACAAAGCTCTTACAGCTGTCCAAGATATTCCTGCCATGGCAGAAAAACAAAAGGCCACTGGAAGCTATAGACTTTTAAAGCTTTAGAAGTGTAGCTGACAGTTAAAAAAGATAAATTACATTTGGGGGTTTTTTCCCATAAAAGTCCTAATGCTGGATTAATGTTTTCTTCATAGTGACCTTTCATTAAAAACACCCAAAAAAAGCCAACTTTATAGTAAGGATGTGTTTTGGCTCTGAGATCTGTACTTTTCCCTGATGCTTTTCACAGGGTATGAATTCTTTTTCTTTAATGTAAGCTATATTTGTCACAGGATTAGAGACATGAGGTCTTTTATTTTTTTAAGTTGAGGTTGAGTTTTCTTCCTCCTTTCTACCTAGACCAGGTATTACAAAAACAAACCACACAAAGGAATAGCTGCTGTCACTACACCAGTGGCATAGATTTGTATGTGTGTAGTGAAGAGCAGGATGATAGTCTCTAGTGTGAAACTTGGAGAGGTAATTTCTGCATGAAAACTGATAGTTAGTCTGGGCTTTGTAGTTTCTAACAAAATATGTTTTAGAACATGGGCAGCAGCATCTACTGTGAGTGAATTCTTAGATCGCTGATTCTTTTCTCACCAAGGAGTGCAGAAATTAAGACTGCACTGAATTGTCACCTTGTCTCCCTCCTGCCTTTGCTTTGTGTGCAGTAAGGAGAATTCCTGAGGGACTCCTGAATGGCTAATTCATTGGAAGTCTGTAAAGTACTTATTATTTCAGCTTTAGCGATAAGTTTAATATACTGTAGTACAAAAGGCAATAGCCTGCAAGTGGAAAAACCTAGCTGCCAGTTGCAGGCAGGTGTGATAGCCATTAAGAAACAGAGTTACATTTCTACACAAGAGTTTAGCATTCAGCGTTTGCTTTGTTGAATTGTTAAAGCTGCTGTAAATGGGGTTTGAAGGGTTGAAAATCTGCTCTGTGTTGATGTGACCTATCTATTGTAAATATGCCAGCTGCTTTACATCAGTAAAGTAAAATACCCCTTCCCAAGCTGTGTTGTAATACAAAGTGCCAAAAAAGGCAATTTAAGTACTTTGCCGTGTAAATCCAGATGAAATTACCTTGGAGAGAAGGCCTTCAATTATGCCTCACACGTGACTTCTGCATGATGGATAAAAGGCATAATTGATATCATCTTTAGTGAAGAAACCAGAAACTGTTGCATTGTCTAGAGGCTACTGAAAATACCAGGAAAATCTGTTTTTCATTATTTTCATTGTGTATTGTTTATAGAGAGTTTGGTTGTTGTCAGCAGCTGAGTCCCTAATCTCCCTGCTTTCCTAGCCCTTCATAGACAAGTGCACATCTCAGATCAACAAGACAGCAGTAAACTGGTCCCATGCCAGAAACAGACATTGCCATTAACCAGCCTGAACTGTAAATGCATCTTTTTTTTCTTATTAGTTAAGATCTGGTGATTGCCTTCTGTGATGAAGCGTGATGCATTGAGCAGAAAAAACTTTTCTTTTCTTTGAAGTAAAGATGACAGTCTGGCTACAAACAAGAAAATGTTCAACGTTCTTTTTCTTTCCTTTCTACTTGATTGCAAATAACCTGTTTCTGTTAGAGCAGCACATACCATATCTGCTTACGGTGAAGTTAAACCTCAGTATGCCAATTTTGTTTCCATAAAACAACAAATTGGGTTATACCTTCCGTTATTTCTGGCCAGCTGTAATCAACTATTAGTTATAAAGGAGAGTAATGGATATGAGAAGTGGCCTGGTTTGAAAAGATGGTGCTCATTTGAATGTCTAGGCCATCTGCCATGAGAAACAGGAAAAGGTGTTGTATGTCATGTGAAGGAAAGGGAACATAAAAGGGTGCTTTATGCCACGCCACTGAGAGATATTTTATAAACAGTTTGGAAAAACTGAAAGTGATACAAATCTGTTGGTATCAATCTTCAAATGGTTCTTTTGAGGCTTCTGTAAACATATTATGGGCTATTTGAGGAAAGAAAAGGTTAATGACACTGCTAATTCATATCATGCAAGGTTCTCTTTCCTTCTTTCTTCCTAATGAGTCCATAGGAACCTGAGAATACCATCTTCTCTCTTTCCACTAAGCCCCTAATGTCAAGAGGTCACTAGTGATGTTACAGGGTCAATAGGACTCAATTTACATCCAGACAAATGGTAGTCATGTGCTGCCCTAGGAGGCTTTGACCTTTTGGACAGAAGTGGTTGTACTGCTTTTATGTTAGCCTAAAGAACTGAAAGGTGACAGTGTATGTGCCACTGAAGCACAATTTTGATTTTTTAGAATATTGTAAAGCAGATGAAGATTCAGGGACTTTAATATACAAGTTCCAATAAAGAAGCATAAATAGCTTCTTCAGTGTAATTTGTTTTTCTGCAGTTTATGTGTGATTCTTTATGTGCATTTATGTACACAGAGAGAAACACATCCATCTAATGCTTATCATGTCAGCCCATCTACACAGACCTTTCTCAGATAGTCCTGTTTAAATGGAACAGGGCTCAGAGTCTTCCTACCAGTCACTTTGCACAGGTGTCCAAATCAAATGTCCTAGTAGGGTCCCTCTCCATTGAGAAAGACAGTAATTGTATATACACAGTGTATATTCCTGCCCAGAGCACAAAAGCAAACGTTGTGGAGACCAGTAAAGCCATATGCATGGTTCCAGTACTTAGAAGGATGTGGTTCTTAAGTTGGGTGTGTGTAGCCAAAACCCAGACTGGCACTGGCTGAACATCAAAGATGATTCCTGAACCTGCAGTGCAACATCAGTGATGGCAGCAAGGTATTTCTGACAAGTCTTTCCTTGCAGTACCATTCCTTTACTCAAGTACATATGAAAACAACAAATGTTCATTTCTCTCTTAAGTCTCTTTCTCTTGGTGGTGACCAAGATGAAAGCTGAAATATTGTAGAATTATGTTCTTATAATTGATTTCCTTTTTATTGCTTCCCACCATTCTTTCCCACCTCTTATTACTTCAGGGTAGAAAGACAAGGTCTGGAACTGAAAGAGTGCTTACTCAAATATTTAATTGTTACAACTTCAAAATGAAAGTTTTACCCGAAGTGAAAGATACTCTTACGTGCTCTGTTGGACCCCCTTGTACTCTATATCTTTGTAGACCACTGTGTTCCTTTCAGTATGTAAAATTAGTTTGGTTTTATAGCAGATTGTGAATGGAAGGTTGTCCATTTTCTGGAGTCTGTCAATCACGCTTTGTCTTGGATATTTTTGTTAATGGAAAATTCCCTAAAAGTATCATTTTTATTTTTATTTCTCTCTTTTTTTGTTTTGTTTGTTTTAGGGGGGTTGTTTGTTTGTTTCATTTTAAGTTGGAAGCATCAGTTGTTTGCTTAGGGGCTGACAGTCAGCTGGGTGAAATCTGTTTGAAAGAAATGGCTGGCAAAATCCCTGTGCAATATTAATATATTTAGGAAAACCACTGGAAACTGAATGTTTATTGCCTCTTTAAATGTATGTTTGTATACAGCTTTAAGTGGTTCATCTTGCTCTGTAGGTATAGTACTTGTTTTTAATTTTGTGTTATCAAGAGAACTGCAGGAAGAAGTCACTAATTTTAAAAATGTCATTTTAACTTGAATTCTTGAAATCCAGATTAGCAGCTCAGAGGAAGAACAGAGGGGTGATTTTATTGTGCAAAACCTTACTTATTAAATACTGGTTATGGTGGTTTGATTCTTTGAAAAAAAATAGCTTGTCTGTTATATTAGATATATAATGTTATTGCTATGATGCTTGTTCATCTATCTCTTCCAAGATGATGGGACGAAATTTCACAGTCATATTTCACAAAATGTTAGAGATAGCTTGAAGCTAAGTCTGTGCCACATTATGGTTTCCTTTTTGGTTTGGAATGCCTAGTCCAACTGTATCAGTTGAGTGGCTGTTTCCTAGCAGGTCCTTTTGCAGTTGTAATGGGCAAGGTGAGACCTATGTAGTGCCTCTGACAGGTGCAGGCACAGGGCAGAGGATGGTGATTTCTGGTGATTGTTTATCTGGTTGGTTGTACAGCCCCAGCAGCTTGAGTTAGAACAATTGCTCAGACATTTTTTTACATTTCACAAAGGCAAGAAGAAAGCTTTGGTTTTAAGGACTGTATCTTAAAAAAACTACAGAATGCTGACAGGAATGTGCGTTTTCCTCTTTTGAATATTCATGTAAGATTTTATAATTGTTTTTTTCCATTTCATGAAATAACCCTTGCAGTATGTGCAGCTTATTTGAAGAACTGTTGAACTTCTCTTAAGATTGCTTATGGCTTGGAATTTTGGACTGGTTTTGTTACTGTCGTTTGAAATCAGCACCCAAATCTTCACTAAGCTTTTTGAAGTTTCTCAGAGCTTCTGCCCCACCTCAACATTATTTTAGAGCTTCCTAGTATCAGTTGCTTCTGAATCAGTCTCTTTACATGTAGCGCAATTTTATGAAATCATTCTGAAATCAATCACAAAGTGCAGAGTGGATGGTTGTCTTACAGTCTTGTTGAGACACAGATAAGTCCATGGGTAGATTAAATGTTTGATCCTGGGAACATGTCATGGTGTAGGGGAATGGTAATTGTGTAGTTGTGGTCTCTGAAGAATGTATAGCGCAGCTCTGGAGCCATGTCAGGGAAGTGACTGTGCATAAAATTGTAGATATGATGAGGACTGTAATATTTATATCTCCTCAAGGAGGGAGCACTGCATTAAATGTAAAGCTACAGTATAAGAAATCTGTCTGCTGTACTTACTAGGCTTGCTGAAAAGCTTCACTAAGTGTCCTTAATATAAACTGACTTTGATTGGAGTATTGTTTTTATATTTCTTCTGTAAATTCAGGTTCCTTTTCAGTATAAATAGTCATGCATCTGAAACATTTGAAATGGTATTCATCTGCTGTTTCCCTGTCTGAGAGCTGCTATCTGATCAAACCAATATTTTTTAATTATGTATTTATAGGCAGATGGGAGAATAGTTTACAGTCAATGTATGATCTTCTCTGCAAATCTTGGAATATTGTGGTTGGGTTTTTTTTTAATATTGCCTTATCAGTTTCTTTTTTTTTATTACTGATGACTTCATTCTGTTTGAATTCAATGCTTCAGTTTCTTTGGGGTAAACTAATAGATTATGTATGCGATATTTGCACAGTGCTGATTGAATTCATCTGGTGAGTTTGAATGTGGTTCATATATTCACATAATTGTCAGGAGCCAACTTGAAATTCAGAACTGTTTCATGAGCATTGCACAGGGCATCATATTTATCTCACTTTACTCAGGAGTGGGTAAAACTTTCATGGTGAGCTAGAATGCAGCTCTTTCAAAAGCCAGTGTCTTTTACATTTGTGCCTGTAAACTGTGGTGGAAAAAAGAAAAAGCAAAACTGTGGAGCTTTAACTGTACCCTGAAAAAATTAAGCAGATGTACTGACCAGCCCTCTTCCAACCCATTCCCCCCACATTTCTAAGAAATTCTGAACCTGCTGGCCATCTGTGACTAGACTTGACTGGTGACTTGGTGTTCAAAAGATACTGGATCACTGAGTCTCATGAAAATAAGCAGCCTGCAGATGAATGCTCTCGCTGGGGGGAAATACTGCAGTGTGAACCATTATCGGACACCAGAGAACCCACAGGAGAGAAGCACAGGAAATCAGACTTCATGGAGCTGCTTGTTTCCACAGAGATTATGCTGGTGTTTTCACACTAATCCAGATGGATAACTTTCCATGTGCTGCTATCTTTCATTCAAATGTTCCTACTCATTCTCATGGTTAAGGTTTGTACTTTAATACAGCGTGGCAGAGGTTTGCCACAGAAAAATCTGTCAGGCTCTGTCTTGTAGTATGTATAATCTCCTTGAACTCTGCAACACCATTTCCACTTGAGTTTGAGTAGAAGGAAGTCCACCTACAGGAGATCTGCAATCAATGGAGCACAGGCTGCTGTCTCTTACAATATATGAGTCTCAGATTTCATTTTAAAAAGGAGGGGGGAAAAACAGCCTGTGCAGTATTTTCAGATTACCTCTTCAGCCAAAATACCTGAAGGTAGAAAGTTGGTACGTGGCCATTAGGCCACCAGTGGCAGGTGTTATTACAGTTTGCAAAGAGCTGCAGGGAGCCAGGTCAGCTGGAATCAAACTAGACTTGTTGCCTGTATTTCAGCATTTCCCTCTTAGCTAGTGCAGCTTTAGGCAATGATGTTGGCAGAGCAACAGGGACAATACTTTGGGCCTTATCTGTATGTTAGCAGCCCTAATTAAATGCTTTATCTGTACTCACAAGTAAAGACAGGGGATTTCACAGGTATTGTACTGCTCATGAGCTGTGGACCAAGCTTCACTGTTCTAAGTGATAGTCCCCATTAGTTAAACCTCAATTTCAGTGTTTTGCAAACTGGAAATAGTTCTCCACTATTTAACAAGAATTCATGCAAGGAGCAGAGGCATTTATCTGAGGGAGGAATAAAGAGGAAAAGGAATATGCTACTTTTTTTTCTCAGTAGTCCTTAGATTTGTGTAAGCTTTCTGCACTGTCTTGGCAGATCATGAGAAAAATTTCATATGCTCTGGAAGATTTCAGTAAATCAGCCAGAGAAGCTTGAAACTTCTGGGACTTTGTAGAGTAGAGTGGCTGGATAACTTAGAATCCAGAGGAGGCAAGTCATTTACTTGATTTTTTCATGGAAACATACTGATGCTGCAAGTAAATATTTCCAATCCTGAGTGCATTTGCAGCCTACATGGAATTCCCCTTCATTGATAATTAATTTCCGACCAGACTAGATTGCTGATAGATACTATAAACTAATTGTTACTGAACTGATAGGTTTATGTCCGATCTTTTGTACATGCTTTCCAAATTCAGTTTGTTCTGCAAATCGTATAAAAGGCTTCCCTAGATTCTGGTGTACTCATAACGGAGGGCAGTGTAGCAAGATGCTCCCGAGTCTGTGCTCATGTGAATCAGTCTCTGTCTCTGTAGTCCACTGTTGGTGAGGCAGAGTTGAGGGTGCAGATTAAGAGGCTATATGATCACAGAATCATAGAATGTTAGGGGTTGGAAGGGACGTTACAGATCATCTAGTCCCAACCCCCTGCCATGGGCAGGGACACCTCTTCACCAGACCAGGGTGCTCAAGGCCTCATCCAGCCTGGCCTTGAACACTGCCAGGGTTGGGGCAGCCACTACTTCCCTGGGCAACCTGTGCCAGTGTCTCACCACCCTCACAGGAAAAAACATTTTTCTAATATCTATCCTAAACTTCTCCTTCAATTTGAACCCATTACCCCTTGTCCTGTCATTGCAGTTCCTAACAAAGAGTCCCTCTCCAGCTCCCTGTAGCCCCTTCAGATATTGAAAAGTTGCTATGAAGTCTCCACATAGTCTTCTTCAGGCTGAACAGCCCCAACTCATGAAGCCTATCTTCATAGGGGAGATGCTCCAGTCCTCTTAGCAACTTCGTGGCCTCCTCTGGACTTGCTCCAACAGTTCCATGTCCTTCTTGTCTCGAGGGCACCAGAACTGTGTGCAGTTGATGTGCTGCAATAACAATGGTTTTAGTTCAGGAGCCACAAATTAATTCTATGACAATTCCCTGTGTATGCCAGTAAATGCTACTGAGCCATACAGTCAGTATTCACCCAGGGCTGGAAATAGCTGCAGGAAGCCTTAATTTATGCGTATGACTGAAGTTTTCTTGAATTCTTAGGCATTTTCAGGATTTTTTTAATGCTTCTGGTTATAGCTTGAGCTTCCACAGTTGTACAAGTCCAGGTGTAATCCACAGAAAGACATGTGTTTAACTTGATAAACTAAGCAAGTCCACTAGCTTTACCACAGCAGTTTGCAGTGTATGCAGTTCAGCGTATAAGTGAGTCTTCGTGAATTACTAAATGGATTACTGTTTAATTACCACTTTATAAAGATAGTGTCAAGATTTAATAGTGTGCTTTCCCATCTCTCTTGCCTCCCCTGTGTTTTCATGGATGATGCTTTAGTTCTTTATAACCTTGGGAGGGAGTTTGTTCTTTTATGAAATAAAACTTAATTCTGTGCTTCTCTGTGAATAATAGTTTATTCTTTACCTTGAACAAATTTAATTTTAGGGAAATTCCACATTTAGCATGGGAGCAAAAGGGAACATTTTTTTGTCAGCTTATCATCATCATCATCATTATTATTAAAATATGATAGCCATTTATAGCTGCTCATAGGAATGTTAAAAGTTTTCTTGTGTTCCCCCATCTGTCTGCATCCATCTGTTGTCTCATACTGGAATTGTTAAGTTCTTTGGACAGGGACAGCCTTCTTTAAAAACAGGGATCAAGTTCACAATTAGCAGTTTATTAATATAAGAAAACAAAAATAAGGGTGGTATGGGCCAGTGGGCACTATGCAAGTCAGAAGGATCAAACATAATTGATTTGTTTCGGGTCTGGCAATTCTGTATGTGTACCTGGTGTTAGATAGGCTTGTTCAGGGGAGTTTCATTTAGCTTTTTTTTCCCCCAGTAGTGGGAATGCTGATCGTATCCAGAGGTTACGGAAGGAGTACCACCAGGCCAAGCGAGAAGGCTTACCTTTCTATGAAGATCATGAGGGAAGAACACAGCTGTCTGATTATGACCAGCGTTGGGTAGGTCCACAATGTGCTTTTTTGCAACATTCAGAGTTAGCAAAAGGTGCTGCTTTGTTTGTGTTTTCTAGAAATCCTGTATCAGCTTAACATGAATTTGGGAAATTTGTAGAAATGGACAAATCCTTAATGCCAGCCCACCAAAGAAAATATTAATAACAAGAACTTGGCTAAAATTAACTTGTCTGTTTGCTATGTTTGATTTAGGCCCACGTTTCCTCTCCGTAGGCCCAAGATACAGTCACTGCCAAATTTCGCCACATGTGTACTCTGACAGTTCATCCAGTGATTCTCTGAGTTAACAAGAGTGTTAGAAGATCAGACACTCACTGTGCTTAGCTGCAAAGTGAGAGGGAGGAAATAGAGGCATGTCTGCTCCTGCCCTTCTTTCTGCACACTGGACAATAGCAATCTGGCCATGATACATCCTCTGTAAATTTTATACAGTGAAAATTGCTCCTCTCCCATCAGGTGATCTTAAAATATTCTACCAACACTATAAAATAGGCATGCTGTATTCCTTGGTTTACATCTAGGACTCACACTACACAGAGACATTATCTACCCCACTACTGGAGACAAACCTATAACCCATGGTAGAAACAGAGATTAAATCAACAGTGCCAAATTTTTGAATGTCTTAAATAAATGCAACAGTTATAGTCTATGGGTACTCAACAGCTCTGCCTGAGCATGTTTCAGAGTTGGACTCTGTCTCTTTAGAAGTAATTATAATCAACCAGCATTCAAAATTTCACTTTGATAAAATGCAATTTATGCGAAATTTGAAATTTAACATTATTCTGTGGGAATGTTAAAATCTAAAGAAACTATATACATCTGAAGTTTGAACTAACGTTGTTGGTTTAAATGTCTTCAAGTTATCAGCGTGAATGCTGAAGCAAAATCTGCTATGATTGGGATTGTAGTCCAAAAAATCCTACACAAGACTAAACTTTATTGCAATCACAGAGCGATATATCTGTTCATTAACTCCAAAACTGTTGTTGTATATATTATTCTGATTCAATTACCAAAAGTGTCATCTCCTGCAAAATAATTCTCCCCTTAGAGCAGTGAACTTTAATCTACTGCCTTAAATTTTGTGACCCAAATTTGGGAGTCAGTGTAACTGCCATTCTTCTTCTGAATTGCTTTCGTAAACTAAAATAAGGATATGCATCGAATGTGTCTTTCTGTTGAAATTCTATGTTGCGCTAAGTGTCCTGGCAGACCTCAGACTGGGTCAATGGTACCTCTTCAGCAGTCTGAGGATTTCTACTTATCTGAAACTGATAAAGCTTTATTAATCCTCAGAGGAGGTTGAGATTTATGGTCCAGTGTAGTTTCACAAGATTCACAAAGGTTTCTTCTAGGTAATCCTTTCTAAGCCTTTCCTATTAGATATAATGCCCAGAGATTACTGATTTCCAAAGCTTTGCTTTTCCTGTGAGGCACATTGTCCTTAATCAGAACACCTGAAAAGGCACTTTAAGTATCTCAATTTTGAAATGATTAGTAATAGTGCCACCAGGATTGTTGCTTTTTGTCCTTCCAATGCAGAATATTTTTAAATGTTTTTGTTGTGAGGAATGGCAGTCTGCTCAAAAATCAGAGCTTACCTTGAGGGCTTTAATACTCTGAAGTTTGTCCTGCGACAGTTTTTCTTGTTGAAGTGGTTTATAAATTTCAGAGACTTCTGGTCTCTTCACTGCAACAATATCACCCATCGATCCATCCGCCTTTGATTTCATAGGCACTGTCTTTTAATCTGGAAAATACTCTGGCCACAGTTTGGTCTCTTTCGACTTGTAGCTGAAATTTCTACTCTTACATGTAATTTTATTCTTAAAATACCTACATTACATTATTCTGTTCAGACAGAAAAGAAGGAACAAAACCAGAATCAAAATATTAAAAAGAAAACAAATGTTTCAAAGCTTCTTGCCAGGAGAGTCCTCAAGAAATGTAAGCGGTGCCATCATCCCCACCTCGGGCTGCTGACCCTCAGCAGTATTGTGGTAACACTGATTGAACAACAGCTGATTTTTTCCACCTTTACTTATCAGTGAAGAGACATGCTGATGACTAATTGCATAATTGTGAATAAATGAAAACTTACGCTAATCTTCAGGATGTCAGGTCTTTTTTTAAAGAGTCAACAGACAGCTGAGGAGGAGGAAAACCTTCTGGTGTACGTTTTCTTCCTTCCCACAGGAGGTTATGGCACCAGGGAAGCTGCAGCTGGAAAAGAGATGCTGGGTCTCTCTATGTATTTTTAAGACTTGATTAGTTCTTTCCTTGCTTTCTCAGTCAACTGTTTTACCTAAGCCAACTTTCCTATAAGATGTCTTTCTAATGTACAGCAGCTGCTGTAATCACTTCCCACCATCTCATAAAACATGCAGATAAGTTGGGAAATAGCAGAGGATAATTTGAGAAGACACTATCCCATCACAGATCAGCAGCCTCAAAAATGGACCCTGGGTCTTGTCCTCCAAAATAGTATTTAAGAACTCATGAGGCAAATTTCTATCTGATAAAGCCGACATTGACAAGTGGCCTTTAGCTGACACTGTAATGGGACAGAATTTCTAATAGAAGAGATATTTCTAACAATCTACTTTTTTTAAGTGGGATAAATCAGGTTAAAGTGCAGAGCCGGCTGAAAAGCTAGCATTGTAAGGGAAAATGATCTCATGACAGGCAATTGGGATCCATAAATGTTTTAAAAATAAGGTCAAAAATTCATTTTAAATAGGCCTGCTATTCTCTCATCATCCATTCCTCCCCCCCGCATCCATTTTCCAATTCTCCTCTGTTCTTTTCATCTGTTGCTGGATGAATTCTTTGCTCTCTTGCACCTTCATTCTGCTCTCACTTCCCCACAGTCTGTTCCTTTTCTTTTTCCAAGGAATTGAATAATTCAGTTTAGTGTGTCTCCATAAACAGACACATGTATATAGCACTGTCTGCTATAGAGCCAGATCCTTTGAAATTCTTTTCCAGTTCCTTTGTTGTCGAGTTCTGCCTCCTTTGGACTTCTCCACCATCAGCCCCACTCCCCTCTTTTCAAGTTTATAACTAGGATAAATGATAAACCAAATCATGTAGGGTGGATTACAAGGCTTAGATTAAACCTCAGCTAGCTAACCAAAGGACAGGCTGATGATAAGTATAAATACTGTCTAGGAAAATGAATGCCTATTGTTGTCAGTGTAACGTGAAATTACCCTAAAGTTTTCTGACAGCTAGGGTATATTGGGATGTATCAGCTCAGAACAGAGTTTAGGCATGTGCATACATACTCATGTCTTAGTAGGACATCAGATATTCAAAGCACTCATGAACATATCCAATACAAACCTAATCCAGTTCTACTGAATGAAGCAGAAGACGTTTATGTACTGTAATCATAGTACAAGAACTTAGTCTCTCTAGGAGTTGGAAAGCTTTTTCACGGGCCACTTTTTCAGGGCTTTAGAGTCACAGTCTAATAGCAGATCATGAGACATAGCTAAGAAGCTGTCAAGACAAAGCCATGCAGTTAGCATCTGCACTTGTATTTAAGGGCATTTAAATAATGAGGACTTAATCATCTATTTGAGGATTTGCTTGGATTGTCTTACAGACTTTGTACAAATCCAGTTACTTAAAACATCAATTCTCTCCTTCAGGGTGGCAGTAAATCCTTGAAACTTTTTCTTTATAATGTATATTCAAGGACTGCATTTAACAGCAGCCACATTGCAAATAGTTCCTCACCTGTTAGTGACCACATCAGCTTCACTGTACAAAACCTTGTGTTAACTGGTTCTAAAAGCCATTTCCTTATTTGCGGATCAGATTTGTAAGCTTGTAAATAACCTAAAGGTACAAGAAAACCTATATCTTAATACTAGCTGTGAACATTTCAATTGAAACAAATCTGTAATGTGCTGAGTTTTGTCAGTTCCCAGTTGAGAGTATGAAAGAAGAATCATGCCTGTCTGTGTTAAAGGCCAAGTACTTTATTGTGTGCCTGGCAGGGTTCCAAGCCTAAAAATCAACCAGAACAAAGAAAGGAGCGTTAATAACTGCATTATTTTTCCATAATGTGTCAAAGGGTTCTGTGCTTGCTTCAGGATGAATAAGGAACTGTTTGTACTTTTCATGA
Source organism: Acanthisitta chloris (assembly GCF_000695815.1). NCBI lineage: Eukaryota > Metazoa > Chordata > Aves > Passeriformes > Acanthisittidae > Acanthisitta > Acanthisitta chloris. Next base: position 67,572 of record NW_008679136.1, on the reverse strand, counting down.
TCAATTAATTCCAGGTTCAGGATGTTGCATTTCAAATAAGTTAGGTTCCCAAAACACACAAACGTTTGTGTTGGACCATAGTTAGAAACCAGAATTCCAACTTCTAGGATAGTAACATTCCTGTCTTCTAGCGCAATAGGAGAAACTGACAATTTTATGTAGTATGTGAAACCATATAGCAGAAAGTGATGCAAATTCCAGACTTTCTGAGTCCGCAGACTATTAGTAGAAAACATTGATTGGAAAAAAATTTAAAAGGACAATAACTTAGAATATAGCTGCTTTAGAAAACATGGATTGGGTGTATTTTTTTGCTTAAAATATTATTAAGAGAGTACGCAAAACATTTTATTACGATGTGTGATTCACTTACCAATCAAGAACTTTTTATGGTCACTATGTACCTCTGCATAATGAAGGGTAGAGGTTGGGGTGTGTTCTACAAAGCTGTTCAAACTAAGCAGAGCAATTTTGAAATTCACAGGCCAGCTTTTGGGGGTAGTTTGGGGGGGATATTATTTGGGAGAAATCCCTGCCAAACCTCATGTGAAAAATAAACTATTCCAAATGGCACATGCAAGGAGAGCCAAATTCAGTTCCATTAATACTACTAATAAAGAGTGACTCCTATAACTTGTTTGGAGTCATTCCTACTTACACAAAGGTTGGATTTGGCACAGATTATCTGAACCAGAGGGGAGTCTGAAATGTTCATGTCTTCATGCACACACTATGTACGCACTCTTATTTACCAGGAAAACAGTTTTGGTGCCATATGTCGTCTTATCAAAGCCCACTGGGACTGTTTATACCCTACAATATTATGTGAATTCCAGAAATATATCATGCCATCTATTCTACAAGGTGCCTCATCACACAGCTGCTTTTTGTTGTTTTTCAACACAGGGGGGTGATTCTGAGGAGGACAAACACTAAGCATTTCTCTTACCTCATACAAGCAATTGACAGAAATCAGACAAAAACATGCAGTGCTGCCAGGCTGTGGCTGTCCTTGCAGACTCACAGCACTGAGAGATTCCACATTAACACATGTGCCAGCGATCATGTCCCTTGCAGTTAGCGTAGGTTCTTCTGATGTTGCCCAAATGGAGAACTTGAGTGGGGCATCACAGAGATCATGACAGCTGCCAAGCATCATCTTGATATGATATGAAGGGCCCTAGAGGTTTTCCACTGTATATACTTTGCCTAATTTGCCAATATGTTAAGGGAGGCAAAAACCAAATGTCTAACTGGTAATTATATTGATGAGGGGAGTTCATGAACAGGTAATCCATCCTGTTTAGTATGCTGAAGAGTTAACTGCATTTGTGCACATCGTCAGCCCACAGCTCTGCAACATTTATGCTGTGGGGCACAGCTGAAAAGGCACAGAAATAGTCTTTTTGGAGCTAGGCTGTAATCTGACTTGACTGCAGTTCTGAGTGGCACAGTAGCTGGGTCTTTGTAATTTGCTTCGTTTTTGGCAAGATTTGACCAGTACAGACTTTAATGGGTTTTGGTCTACTTGTCGATCACTCTGTAGATAGGGGACTGTGTGGCCACTTTCCCTGAGCATGTGTGCACACTGTCAGATCTCAGGCCAACATCATGGGGAAACTGGAAGAGGACTGAGATTTTAACATAGAGCCTTCGCACGTGAGGTTGCTAAAGCCAGTACCTTGCACTTTGAGCCTTCCCTTACATGCTTTCAGTGATATGTAGTTTTCCATGACAGCTTGGTCCCGACCTCTAGCAACTCTGTGCCTCACATACCATAGAATCAAATACAGCTGTTCATGGGTCTGACTACAAGGCAGGAGGAAAAGTAGGTTTCCTTTAAAAATTGGCCTCCTCTTCCTCAGGCCATTAGTAACAGGCCTGCTCCAACTTCTATAAAGGGGCCCCAGTTACAACACCACTCATTTTTTAATCACAAGAGAAGTCTGTAATGCCATTGAAATTCATATCTGAAGCTAATTGTGCACTTGAATATTTACTGGATCAGGCCTGAAATCAGGCCTCAAACCTGACCCCTTCTTAGGCACAAGCTTTGGCTTTTACTACCAGGTATCTGGTGCATTTATCAAATAGATGCTGACACGGTTGACTTCTTTTTTTCAATTCTCACAGCTTAATCTCCCTGGGTTATGTTCATGTTCAGCATGTTGCTGATTAAAATTAAATCTCTTCCCTAAAATATACTAATGATCCAAAGAGTTGCCTGGCTACTGTTGTGCCAGACAGCACCCTCTTTCCTAGAGATGTCAGTCACTGTCCAGCTCTGCCTGCTAGGAATAACATCCTGCTAAAACAGAGAGCAGTTTGGACAAAGGACTGTAAAATTTGACCGTTTAACATCAGGGAAAAGCAGAATGACCTCAGTGAGGCAAACAGCAACGATTGCCCAGTGTGTGCAGAACAGGGTCGAGCTTGAAAGAAGCTGTGTCAAGTAATACAACTATGGCATTGAGGCTGTTACAGGGCACAGATCTTATATTTGTTATAGTTAAGTATGTGACAGAAGCCAACTGAAATAATGGACTTTTGATTACTTTTGATTTCTGGATTGAGTTCTTCTGTTGTATAGCGGTACAGCATTTCTCATTACTGCAGCACAAGATCTGAGGTGAAGGCCTTAGGTGTTCTCGGGTTTTGCTGAAGTTCCTCACTGCAAAATGCATTAGCAGAACTGCTTGTTAAATTTCAACTTAGCCGCAGTTTCTGCAGTCAGGGTGTCAGCGCTCTGGCTACATTGTTGTTTTGCAGCTAAAAAACACTAAAAAGTTCAAGATTTCTTCACAGCCAAGGTGTGAAAAGTAATTAGAATGTATCACTGGGTGCTGGGTAAAAGCAATTATCTATGAATATATAAAGGCTCTATTTTTCTCAACAAACAGGCGACATTGTTATAATTATCTAAAATGAAAAAGAAAGTCAGTGACTCAGACATGGAGAGATTGGGCGGATAACTTTATTAGTTCCTAGTCGAAGGTCTGTAGTGCAGATGCTAATCTAATATCAAGACTGCATGAAAATAAAGTACAAAATATGGAAAAAGAGAACTCCATTTAACCTGGAAGGCTAGTTCTCTACATAAGTTTGACTATTCTGCTCAAGGCCAGCTCTCTTCAACTTTCAGCCCTAAGCCTAGCTCTTAAAAATACTTGGAAAAAGGAGCAATAGGAAAAGGAGAAATTCTTTCTCGCTCAATACGGAATCCAACTGGCACACATTCCTTCTATCGAATGTGCTGAGTTTTGAGGAGTTCTGCAAAAGTTAGTAATCACTTTCATCTTTGCATTTTTAAATACTTCTTTAATGTTCTTGTTTTGTTTAGTAAATTGAATTCATAAGCAGAAATTTCCCAACACAGAATGGCACCATGCAACCTATTCTGAAGAGTGGGTTTTGATGTGATATTTTTGGGTGTTTTTGAAACACTAATCAAGTTTTTTTTTGAGACTAAACAAATGGTTTTGACACTAAACACTAAGAAAGCAAGAGCAACACTTACTGCTCTCTGCATTTTTGCTGCTTTCTCCTCATCAAATGGCCTGACTGCTGTGTTGTGTCATGTTGCCCAGTATTAAGTGGAGTCATTCTAGCTGAACTGTATGTCATAAGTCCTGTATGATAGGAGTCTTCTGTGATCCAGGTGATATTGGAATGTCTGCCTTGCAAGTAGAAATATGAATTCTGGCCCTGCTGCCTCCAAGGAGGTCCTGCTATTCAGGACAGATGATATGTGAATAATCCAGTGTCCCAGAGTAGCACAGATTTCTTAAAGTAGTGTATCAAATTCAGCATGTAAACTGTGAATACTTACAACTGTGCAAGAGTACAAATACTGGTATCACTTCTAAAATGAAGCCTGGTCACCAATTGTGAGATTTTTCTGGGTTTAGTCTATTCATCTCTTTTCTTGCTAGGCTAGAATAGTGATTGTCAAAATTACTGTTGCAAATAATGCACTTCTGTGTTAGGAATACCAATGCCACACGTGGCAACAAATAATGACAGTGGCTCTGAAGGAACCTGGACCCTGGGGAAGCCTGAACCAGGTGTGTAATTTACATCATCAGCTATTCCAAGAAAAGTCATAGTAGCAGGTACTCAGAGTGAAATTTTGACTCTGAAGCTATGATGTGACTCAAAGCAAAGTGAACAAATTTGGATTCTGAGATTTAAAAAATTGTATTGCAGTGAGCATGGTCATCAAATTATATTCTATAGGTCATAATTTGATGATAACTCCTTCAGGATAAGATAACAATTTATCCTTTGAAATACTTGGCTGTGCCTTCCATCCCTGGTCTGCCAGCATCAAAACAAAACCATTCTGATAATCTAAATTCAATCTTTCCTGTGGAATGATTATAGGGGAAGTTAGCAAAATGCTATCTAGTGGTACCCACCAGTGGATCAGTATGAACATTTGCGTTTCCATTTGAAGCTAATTTTCAGTGTATTTCTTTTAATTTGTGAGGAAGATACCTGTCAAGTTAGCAATTAAACTGTAATTTGGTCACTGAGGTGTTTACACGGATTAATAGATCTCTCTCTTAAGCGAATGCTCCTGGGTTTGAAATAATAGCTATACTGCGTGGTAGCATGACCCCACTTGAGTTTCACACACACATGCACAAAATCAAATTCCATCACATTTTAATGCAAATTTTACCTTTGCAAATGATGGCCTGAAAAGAATGAGTTTCCATGGTAACCTTAGGGAACACATAACCTGTTTATCATAACTTCTCCATGAAGCAAGACAGGGGGTGGGGAGCATGCTTTGATGTCAGCTGTATTTTTCTGTAGACAGCATTCTGGTGTGGCATATATAGAGAATTTACCAAAATGTTCCCATACAGTCCTAAATAAACTTTTTTCCCTTTCCTAGAAACAGAAGCAGTCATATGGAATAACATAGGAGGGAACTGCAATAGGCAGTATTCAACACTATTAACTGACCTTTCAGCTCCTGTCTATAGTTTGACAACTAGGTCAACATTTTGAAAGACCATTCACAAAGTAATACTTAACAGATCTCTTCCATCACTTTCTCTTTCCTTGGTTTCTCTCCATGCTTTACGCGTGTCTCTCAGGTATCCCTGCTGCCTTTCAAAGGCACTTTTTTTTGCTTATTGTTCTTCCACTTCACTGCTGAAAGTACTGTTTGAGAAATGCCTTGAAATATCTCTGAACTCCTACATTGTGGAGCTACCACAGAAAAGAATATATTGATTATACTTCACATTCGGTGCTGACTTGCGGAGTTGAGGTGGTGGCTTCTCGAGCTGCCATTAGTGAGGAGTGAGCTTGATGGCTGCAAGCATCTGTAAGGTGGTATTTTTCCTACAGATGCACAGTAACTCCTGGCTAAAGGAAAGTATGTCTGAAGCATTTTTTTAAGGTCATTAGGAGTAAGGAACAGATGTTGAGGTTTTTCAGAATGCTGCTTTGAAGTGCCATTTAGGAGTCAACTGACAAAACTGACCCTATAGGCAGTGATTTTTGGGACTGGAACACAGAAGAACCATTGCCCACAGTTACCCATCTGGTATCCATCTGGTACCAGCAAACAACAGACAGTACCAAATCACAGAAAAACTATACCAACTGCTAAATTGGTATCAGCAAGCAAAGAAGGTCGCCACCCAACAGCAGTTGCAAGCAGAAGAAACAATGTCTGTAACATTTACAGACTGGTATCTGAAGATCCGGAGGAACCTGATGCCACAGCATATGGAAAGCAATTCCTCTCTCTAAGCCTGCTTATGCTGATGTTGTTTGCTCACTATTAATCCACGTTTGGGATTTTTTTTTTTGTTAACCATATTGAATTGGCAGTGTGGAGAGCCTTTGTCACATTGCCATTTAAAGAGCGCCTCTCTTTTGTGGCATCTATGTTTAACAGGATTAAGGTGGATTTAAGACCCTGTGCTATGGACTAACCATTCAAATTCTAGGAGTACTGTTCCATACTGGTGTCAGATCACAATGGAAGGAGTTGAGGTTAACTTTTAATTCCGTGACGATTTACTCTGCAGTTTTTCTTTGATGTGAAGTATTCTTGGGGAGAGCTGTGACAGGGGGTTGTTTTCCAATTTATTGCCATCTTCCTCTTCTTCCCTTTGGTCATTTTCCCGCTTCTTCCTCCTTTTCTTTTCTTGAAGCAGTGTGCTAGTTTGTACAGTAGCTAAGTGTATAGAATGTAATAATACAACAGTGAGAGATTTACTGCCTCTAGGTGCTATCCCTTCTACTCTTGAGGACCTCCAGCAAGGCATGATTTTATAGACAATGAAAGGCTTGCTCTCCCCTGTGAAGCTGCCTGCCTGCAGGAAGCTTTTCACTGTCTATTTCCACGACTTGCTCTGCAATTTAGTTCCATGCCCTGCTATTTCCCCCTTCCCTCCCTCTTTTCTTCCCTGACACACACATGCGTATACCCCCCACATGCACATTCAGCACCAACACCAGATGTGGGTAGACACAGCAAAATGCCTTTATCTCAATGTGTGCGTTAAAGACCTCAAAAATACACCAAACATTTTCATTTTGCCATCCTCATCATAAATGGAAATATTGATCTGTCCCCTGTTTGCTTTCCAGGTACTGACGCTGTCATTTAATTTGCTCTAAAAAGAATACAAGCTCATAGCTGGGCTGCAAAGCATGGCCATTACACCCTGGCATTGGTGCCAAGAACTCTGCTGACTTAGCTAGAGAAAGATGCGGAAAGCCCCTGACTTTGAGAGAAAATTCAATTCAATTTACTTCATACAGTGTCTCTCATGAAGTATTTCAAAATGCCTTATATCAGGAGATAACATAATGAGAAAATGCTTTAGAGAACTGGGTATTCAGATAGCAAGACAAAATGATACACAACAATGAACTGGATTAAAAGAAAAGACGACTGTCATTTAAAAGCAGTAATCATCTGGATAAGTAGTCTTGTAAACTAATTACAGTGAGAAGAGAAGCAAAGAATGCAAGACTAGGAGGAACAAGAAGCAGCTTAGTTTCAAACAGGCTGAGGCAGAGGGCTGGTTTTATGCAGGGGAAGGAATTATGCCGCAGTATTGTAGAACAACTACAGGAGATCTGCTTTAGAAATGTATTCACATGTATGTATTATGTATGCTGTTTATTACATCATAAGAGTATCTCTGTGACAAGTTGAGTTATTCTCTTTAGTGTCTGGGAAGAGATTAATTGCATTGGCTTGGTCAGGAGGAAGAGCAATTGAAATGCCCCCTTGTAGTTGGAAAGAATCAATGCTGATGGTGTGCTGTGGGTTTTTTGTTTCACTGCTTTTAAGATTTTCTCTCAACTCAAGGGCCTCTGTTTGCCTCTACTTTGAGAATAAGTTTGTAAGTGAGGGTGTTCCAAATCTGGTGCTCATTAAAGACAATTAAGAGATAGAATTAACCAAAACATATTATACAACTAATGGAAAAAGAAGCCACCCACGGAGACGGACACAGGCCAGGAAATGATCTCATTTTGCATGGTTGCAGGAAAGCATAGTCCTCCAGCACCAGGGATCAGGGCATCATGGAGCTGGGGTTCAGAAGGCAGAATATTATCTTTGTGGGGTTGTGCAAAAACACTTTGCAGTTTTGGCTTCACCTCCGTCTTTGCTGTTTTCTCTCTTCTTAGTGTTGCAAGATACAGCAAATGCTGAGAGCTTGTTTTCTACTAAGCTAAGGCAATTGCCATGTTTTTAAACTGTTATGGGAACAGCCTGTTTCCCTTTTAAAGTTCCCATCTGTGTTTGTATTTCCTTCAGTCTACTGCCTTTATTGAGAATTTTCCGCTCCCTCTAAATCTAAGCCATTAGTTTCACCTCCTTGAACAAGAGGTAGGGCATTACTGAGGAGAAAAAGTAAATCCTGAGATAATCAGCCCTGCTTAATTCCAGCATGGAAAACTGCTGTTTTCAGTGCTTCTGGTGTTCATTGCACAGGGAGAAGGCACAGTGACTCTTAAGTATGTACATTTGTGTGTGTGCATATGTATGTGTATATATCTGTACAGAGAGACAGTCAGAAGGAGAGCAGTTAATTGCCTTGCAATCTGACCAACCAAGTAGTGTTCTGATTGCATACAACTGATTTTCTAAGTGAAAATGTTCAGACCTACTCACCAGCAAAACCAAGATCATCAGTGACTTTGGAGTGTGTGTCTGTGTTTCTTATGGGGAAGAGGAAAGATGGTTTGATTACTGTCTCTTTTTTTCCCTTTGGTCAAGGATGTTTTTCTCATCCAAGGGAAATGCATTCTAGCAGCATGAACATAACTATTAATCAACACTCAAGCAATAATCAGTGAGTGAAAAATGATGACCAGAAACTGAAAATGTACTTGCCCAGCTACTTTGATGCTTTTCCTTTGAGATCATGCCCTTGCGTTTTAACATGAACAATTCTTACAAAATTAGTGCTGATATATTCCAAAAAGCAGTGATTTAAAAAGCCAGCACTTACTTATTTTTCACTTTAAAAGAACATCCTAACAGTGAATGATATATTAGGATCTGCATAAGTAATATAAAGGTGCCTCAGTAGTCTCTGAGATAGAGCCTCAATTGATACAAACTTGTAATATCTTACGGAGTTACTTCAGGGATGGAGGTGCCGAAATCATCTTCACCAGAATTCTGCATTCCAATGTGTGAAGACATGTTCAGGATACAGAGGTATAAATGTTTTTCCTGCGTATTTTCACCCAAAAAGGGGACAGAGCCACTGATAGATGCAGGTGTATGTCAGCTTTGGGAATGCCTCCAAGAGGAATCAAATGCTATTGAAATTAAAACAAACCACCCTCATCAGTATTTAGCATGCTTTCCTGAATCAGGGCCAAGGTATGTGGTGGCACCTAGCAGAAACCAAGGCTGTGAGCCTCTCCCAGTGAACAATACCTTCCTTTTGTTCTTCAAGACGTTTTTTGACAAACTCGGTCACAGTTCTAATAGCATCAAGTGTTCTTTGGAATAATCTCAAAATCAGATTAGTATAAAATGCTTAAAGTGAGCGTGTGCTTAACAAAAAGAAAGCTCAACATCCCCTGGGACTGAGGCCAGAAAACTGAGTCTGCAAGATTATGACTTGGTGATTGGTCTGTGAACAGGCACCTGTAGCCATCTGTTGATTCACTTTCCCAAATTATTTACCCTGTATTACCTGTAGATATGAAAATAAAAAAGTTTTAATTAGTTGCCACATTACCCAACAGAAACTTGAAGTTATTGGACCATGATTTGAGAACCTCTAACAAGTACATTCCCGAGATATCTGTAAAACGGAGGGGGAACAAAAACAGGAGGTGTCTAAGGACCTGCTGGGAAGACACTACTTCTGTCCTTACTCTTGGAAACTGTCCTAAAAACAAATTTGTAAGAGGGAAGTTGAAAGTGCAATCTCGCTCTCTCCAGTGGTGGAGGTGGTTTGGAGAGTTCCTGTGGAACATCATCTTGGTTTGCCATTGCAGCCACTTAGGAAAGAAAAGCACCACTAAGAATATAAAGGAAAAAAAAGTGTTAAAGGTGCTGTCTTATATCCAAACAATGGTAAAGCAGTACCAGTGGGCTCATAAAACATTAGACTTTTCTTTGAGGACTGCTTCTGTCATTAAAATCAATGCAACTTAATTAAAGCAAATTATAGATAGATACATCTATAAATAAGATATTAAAGTGCGCTGCTGAATATGATAATTGCTGCATATTTAGCAATCAGCGTGTGTGTTCTGCTTTTGCCAGGAGGGATTTCTTTCAGTGGAATCAATGGAGCTTTATTAAAAACCATCCAAATTAGAGGGAGAAATGATGAGTGTTATAATAACGCAAAATCACTGTTTCAACTTTCATTGCAAAACCAGGAAAGCAAAATACATCCCTCTTTGTGTATGTAAGGAAAACATCAGGAAAATTCTTTGGAATCGTGGACACTGGTAGAATTTTTAATTTTTACCTTTTGATGCAGCACATAAAAAAGCTGGATGGAGGAAAACATGTTTTCTGTGGAAATGTTGGAGGTCTTTGAGGATGGGATAATAAGGATATCACAGCAGTAAGGAATTAAGAAGGCCTCATTGATCAACTTCCATTTCACATGGAACATCCAGTTCACTGCCTATATCACCGACCTCTGTTTTAACAGCTAAAGAAAGTGTTAGTGAATCAAATTGTGCTCTTAAATTTCACTTCCAGTCCCCAGAGCCAGGCAGACTGTTGAAATGCAAAAAATAAATGGTTGAATTTTGATGCTTCACCTGTGTATGAAACATTGAGACCGGGGTGGGGAACAAATCCACTTTTACCTCTCCGTTTTCTTCAGTTTTCACTTAATTGAAAACAAAAACCAACTGTGTCTCAGCAGAGGGGAGACCTGGAGGTTAAAGGGCAAATTCCGTTATACCATGGCTCTTTTTGGCATGCTGAATCTCAACCCATGTGATTAGAAACGCTCACAGACAAAAGAAGAGCTTTGAAAACAGAGGTCAAACCAGCATCTGAATCAAGTCCTTTAACAGATGATCACAAGACTATTGAAAAATGTACTAAGCAATGCAGCAGTGTGTCATGTTTATACACAGACTTTCAGGCAAAAAGCAGAACTGGGTGGCATTTTCAAAGCACTTGGGTGATGGCAGAGCACAAGGCTCATTCTGCAGCCTTCCTGGAGTGGCTCCTGTCTTATAGTGCATGTCATATAAAATACAATGCTAGTATCATGCCTTTTTTTATGGGTAGAAAACCACAATGCACAAGCTCAAGTGATTTTTTTACAAGTGATTATATGTAAGCATACACAGTGAATAAGTGAAAAAGTTAGGAGTCCCAGGACGCCTATCTTCATAAGCTTTTCCTGATCTCCCATAATTTTAAGTAAGTCAGGCATAACTCAAGTGGAATCAGTAGTGTTTTGCCTTGGATTCACAAATGTGTAGCTGAAATCACATCAGCCTTGATGAAGTTATGCTATTGCTACTTAACTAGTGGGCAGCACACAGTTCTAATTTTCTTTATCTTAATGATAATTGAGATGTTTGGAGGAGGCTTATTGTTGTTCAGAAGTAGGGAAAACAAAGGTTTAAAAAGCAAAAGTAAAAGGGCAGGGACATTTAGCATATAAATGAAAAATTAATAAGTCTGAATGCAACACGCACTATGTATTATTCTTTTTTAACAGTCTGAAACTTCTGACTCTGAGCTGTAGCTTTTCTATAGCTAGTTAAGGAGCTTTAAACATCTTTTTTAACAAACTGATGCCTACAAAGATGAAGTTTTCTATATGCAGCTCTACATACCTGCAGGAGAGGGAACAGTAACTGCAACTTTCCAAGACAGCCACTCTAAAAATGTCTCTTCATTGTTTTTTTCCTTTGAGCAGTACTCATGGTCTTGGGTCTTCAGTGTGTGGACTTCATACAGGAAGGATCCGAAGCAGGGAGTCACATGGGAATTTGTGAGAGGAGGTA
>NW_008679136.1:50022-56051 GCF_000695815.1 Acanthisitta chloris | reverse complement strand
AATTGCACTGGTAGGGGTAAGGAGTTGTTGGTGATTTCTCTTTGCAGTGAGGTAGCTCTCACCTTGAGCTGTGTGTGGATGCACAAGAAAAAGTAGATTCTGGCTTCATGAAGCTTAAACTTTAAAAAAGATCATGATAGCTGTTATTGTTTCTACCACAACAGCTGTCCAACCCCCAAAACCTTGATCCATACAAAAGGGGCAAGGGAGGCTTTCTTGCTAGCTGCTAGTAATGTAGTCTCTAACAAATGCTCGAAGAGGAAGGCAATGTAAGACAGGTGAGGGGGAATAAATGCATTTATCTACTGGGAAAAAAAACACGGCCTCATGCATTTTTCTGTACATTTTTTAAGGCAGTCACAAGCTTCAGGATTAAATATATCCTTAAAGAGTTGTTCTTCTGCAGCCCTAGAATGTTTGTATAGGCAAATCCCAGATTTATTCAAGACACACGTTTGTAGGTATACTCTACTTGTGCCTTATAATTTGTTTGCAGATACTTGAATGCACTTGTTTCTGGCTTGATCTGCAAGTGCACATTCATATCACCTCTTTTATTTTGTCCAGGACCTTTTCCTAGGGAGAGTTAGCAGGTTAGAGACACTTGCTGCTGGTTTATCATTTCCGTGTGTTAGAAAACTCAAAGTGCTCTGCAGTTACCATGTTAGCCAGGAACATAGCTTGCACTGACACCTACATTGCTTTTGTTTTATCTTTTTCTTTAGAGTTGTTTTTTGTTTCTGTCTGTTTTGGATCTGCATGTGAAATGTGAAACTATTAATCTTCCTACAGTTCTGTTTTTATAAAAATATGGATTCTATTTGTCTAGCAAAGTGGAGGGAGCCCTGTCCTTCGCTCATTCTTCTTTGCCTTTTGGCCTTTCAAATTGGTCCCCTGCTGAAGGCTGTGGACTTGGAGAGGGGAGAGCAGCACATAGTGCCCTTCAGTCTGCACTTCCCCCAACCTGGTTCTGCTTCTGGGGACTGGCAGGGGTTTAATTCAGGATACAGAGGTGTCATAGGTTTTTTTCTGAAGTGAAACCCTTCTATCACAGAAATCTTGTTTGCAAGTGGAAATTATTGTGTTTTAGAAAAAAAAAGAGAAGTGAACCACAAAAATGTTACTAGCCATGCAGAAAAAATGCCTTTCTGGCATACAGAAAATCCTGACCATGAAGGTGTTGACTTAGATGGATGCACTGTCTTGCCAGTTTGCTGGTACCTTGTCTCCAACTATGGCCACTGCTGTGTGCTTCAGAGAATTCACCAGAATACCCAAAGGGGCAATTAGGAGAATACCCTGCTGGTGCAGTGGTTTCTGCCTGCTCTCCCACTCAGGCAATGGCAGGCTCTTCGAGGCTTTACCTCTCTTCAACCTGTCAAAGGCTTTACTGTCTTCTGCTAACTGCATGTTAGTTGGTTTGATTCATATGTGTATCCAGTTTACTAATTTTACATTCCACAAAGGGCTTGGCCATACCAATACTTTGCAACAGTTAAGTTTCCTGAATTGTTTGTTGATGTTTTTTGATAAAGATGGCATTTCCTTTCCTCAGTTTAAGCGTGCTGCTCTTTTAATTGCACTGATGGGATGACGGCTGTTTCTGTGTTTATCTCTGCCCCATTATTTTTGCATATTCATGTTTTGCTTGTTAGTTGAGGCCGCTCTTAAGAGATGAACTGTTCATAATGATGGCGCTTATTTAAGTTGATGTTGTTAATTTAAACCCTAAAAATACAGGAGCATATTTTCCATCATTCTTTCTGTTGTGCATTACCATACATTTGTGAAATGTGTATTTCATCTGCTGTCGTGTTTTCTCTTTACTGATTGGGATGTTGGGTCTCAAAAGCTCTTCCAGATGCCTCCAACAGGGACTCAGTGCTAAGTACTGCACCTTCTGTCAGCTCCTGTGCCTTGCTGGTCACCTCGTGGTCACCTCCATTTTACTTTGATAGGACTTCCAGGTTTTAATTCAAGTTGCTGCTTGCTTGACAAAATATGTTGTGATTATTAACTCCATGTGGGTAAAGCCTCTGCACCTGGCCTGAGGGCCAGCTGCATGTATGTGCCATTTCAGGAAAGGAGGAGAAGCTGGAATATTTTGGTCTTGCTAATTAGTAGTTCTCATGCCAATTTTTAGCTGTTTGTTGTAGTAGGTAGCAAAGGAACCCTTTGCTTTGACTCTCTCTAAAACATAAATAACTTCTATGAAGGAGGTGTTTCCATTTTCACAATTTCTCTTTTCAGGGGTGTAGTATTTTATTCCAGGCACCATTTTGGCACTCTGGGCTGAGTGATGATACATTTTTACTGTCGCATGGACAGATGGAGAAGGGAAGGAAGAAGAAATGGCTGAGCCTTTAATTAGCTGTGCAGAGCCAGAGCATGCTTTTCCAGTGCATTGGGGGTTTTATATAGGGTGTGGAGACTCAGCCGCTCGATGGATCCAAATTAGCAAAATTGTGTATCCACCACCAGGGTGTTTCTATGGTAACTGTCTCTCAAATCATATATACAAACAGACCTGGCAGGGGGTATTGCCTTCTATTTGGTCTGTAGGAAACCATCAGAAAAGGGGTGTTTTCAGGCTGAAAAAAGGCCTTGTGATGTAAATATTTTTTAGTTTTGGAGACTGGTCTAAGTTTTGGGATTGCTGCTCAATGCTGGCGCAATTCCGGATCTGTTTGTGTTTTTTCACGTTGCCTGGCTGCTGTTACTCCTGTTAGGCATGAGAGTGCAGAAAACTCACACGGGGTGTGAATCCACAGTTACCAGATGCATCCTTCAGCTCATAAACATCTTGCTGCTGCATATAATTAATAACCTATGTACAACCACACAGGTAAGACTGTATACTACATTGCTTTTGTGGGAGCGAACAAGATTATACATTCATTTCTTTTCCACTCATTTTTCTTCATAAAACAGCAGAAATCTGGAGGCTCTTCTCTCACCAGAACACCTGGGAAATTAAGGGAAATTATGAACCTGGTGAAATTAGCAGTGTAAGAACAGCCAAAGTGGCTGTGACTGTTCACCTAAGTGACTCTGTCATTATGAAGTCTCTGCGTGTCACTTTTTCTGGTGAAAAAGTGAATGAATGATCCCTTAATCCTACTGCCTTCTTTTTTGAATTGTAGGGCTATTATTGTTATTTTTTGCTCATCCGATGTCAGGCACTGCTAAAGCATGGGTCATTTCAAATCAGAGGTGCTTATTTCTTGTGGCCAGCAGTTCCATGAGGACTCCTTTTTGGTTTGAGTCAGATAAAGGAGATCTAGCAAGAGGCCTGTGCTAAGTAATTTTTTTCACTTATGAATATCATGGATGTTCAGTGAGTGGCAAGGTGCATAACAATATTTGTCTGGAATAACTCCTAAGCCTGCTTAGTAGCTCCAAAACGGATACACCATCTCTTTACATTACATAAGCCAAGTCCAGTGCACACAAAAATGCTTTGTAAAGGTAGATAAGACTTACTACACCTGAATGCACAACCTTTCCCATTGTAGAGGCTTATACATTTCTTCAGTGAAAATGGGGTATTGTGCATAAATTACAGAACTGACAGAAATGTACTCTAACCTGTAGAATGCAAAAAATGTTAATTTTTGTTTGTTTTCTCTTTTTTTGATTCAGGCATTTGCTGAAAGCTTGGTGTGATTTATTACTTTCTTTTTAATGAATTGTTAAAAATGTTTGAAAAGGCATTAAATCTTCCTTTCTGCTATTAATCTGTAAAAGGGGAAGGGGATTTTAAATGGCCTCTTAGTATATTGCTTTATAAAACTGCTGATTCTAGCACCACCGGAATAGGAATACATACTAATGTAGGAAACACTGAAGGCAGTCAGAGCCTCCTCCATTTATGGAGGAAAAGACTAATAGCTCCATTTTAACAAGGCTCTTAACACTTTGGGCCATCAGCAGGCATTGAGTGAGTGAAATTGGGAGAGCTCCTGTGTGCTAAAAGCATTGAAGTTCACCATTTGGTACCCTGGTTGGAGCCTTCCTGATAGAACTGTGCTCCCCAGCCAACTCCCGTTGCCATCTTGAAAACAAACCAAGTACCGAGCTGGCATTTTGACTGAGTGCACTAATGCCTCACTTTTGAAATGGCACCAGAGCACCATAAATGCACTTAACTCCCAGCTGGATACTTAGCTTTTCAGTGGCATGAGGGAAAGTTTCAGGATTCGTGTTAAGAATGAAAGAAAGCCTGTTTAATTCGTTTTTTTACACGTAAGCAAAACACGCAAGTGGAGGAAGAAAAGCAAACTCGGTACCAAGATGCTAGCTTTGATTCAGGTAGGAATCAGAAGGGGTGTGCTTAATTACATTATGTCCTCATGTTACCATATTCTAGGAGGATGGCCAGACAGTGAAGGAGAGAGAGTATCCCAGCTATCAGGTAGACGAGGGAAAAGCTCTGAAGATTGTACCTGTTCTAAACACTTCTTTGATACAGAAGCCTTTCTTGTTAGCAGTGATAAGATTATGTGTGGGATTTGGAGCTTCTTTGAGTCCCTGCCTTTCTTTTGTTGATTTTGGCATGTTAGAGCATCATGTGTTCTCTGCTTATCGTTTTGAGATGCATTGTTAGTAGCCGGGCTGCATAATTGATCTTCATCTCTAATTACTCTTCTCTCCACAGGTGCCTGGAAAAGGTCCAGATGGGAGCTCATACAATCTTCACTTCAAGGGGATGGAAAGGCAGTATGCATCCTTACCCAGGTACAGCACCAAGCCTCACACACACACGCTCTGATTCCCCCTCCTTCTGATGGGCAGGGAAAGCAGCCCACAGCCGATGTCCAGCTCTTAACGCGAGAGATTATTCTGCAGTTTTGAAATGTTACATTTTGCTGCTGATTTAGTGCCATCTTTATAACTGTGCTATTAATTTGGACTTTTGAATTTTAAAAGAAAAGTCGTTCATCGAATGGTGTCGGCAAGAGTCATGATCCACAGGTAGAGAACATGACACTGAGGGAACTGGCTCTGCAAGAGTTATAACAGGTTTGTAGTGATATAATCCTAGTTGGCACTGACAGAGTGCTGCTGTGGAAAGCATCCACTACAGCAGCCACAGCTACTGAAGTCCCACTCTTGCTGCAAGGGCTGTCTGACTAGCAGTCCTATTCCACTAGAGCATCTCGGTGCTTTAACTGAATGCTGTGGAAATGCTAGTGAATTCTCTGAGGGCTTTTTTTAATTTTTAATCCTTATCAACTCAATGAAGAGTAATTCTAGTCTGAAACTAGTGGGGCATAACAAAAAGGAAGCATTTCAGAGATTTCAGTCCCGTTTCTATGGGAGTTCTAGTAGCAGAGTGTAAGATAAAGCAAGCCAGAAAGGGGAGTAAGAGGATGCTAGGAGAGATATTGGGAAGCAGTGAAAGGAAAACAAAAATGGAAAAATATTCCCCCTTTAGAATTAGTCCTCAGAGGGATGCCCAGTCCACTACTTGGACCTACTGCTTTTACTTTGTAAAAGCGAAGAAAAGTAGCTATTTACAAGCAAGAAGAGACTGTGTGAAGTACTGCTGGCATTTAGGAAATCAGTGAATTGTTTCTTTTTGATGCTTTTTCTTTTTCCACTGAGCTGTTTACATTCAAAGGTGTCACCAGAGAGATTGATTGATAAATATGTAATGCTGTGTCCAATTCCAGATGAAAACGCAAAGAATATCTTACTTTTGGAATCCAGGATATAAAGGTTGTTTCATAAGACGTTGTTGGGTATTTGTAGGCATTTCAATGTATGTATGTAGTTTCTGAACCAAAGGATATGTCTGCAGTTTAGTTACTGCCTTCAAATGGTATTTGTATCAGCCATTTTTTGGAGATTCATCCTGTGCAGTAACTGGCTTTTCTAACAGAATCCTGCTTTCCAGCCAGTGTGTCCTGTATGTGTTTCCTGTCTGACTGGATATTCTTACTCTCCTGAGTAAATAGCCATCCTTTGTTGTGATCCTCCAGCACTCATGTCTCCTGTCATGTTTTTAGCAGTGATTTTTGCAGGTT
>NW_008679136.1:5118-50012 GCF_000695815.1 Acanthisitta chloris | reverse complement strand
TTCTTATTTATTTTAAACTTGGGTTGTTGTTGTACTTGCTTGTGGATTACAAGAGTAAATTAGTAATCAGTCCCCAGTGTAACTCTCTACAGCAATTTTCATATTTCTGTATCATGTCTCCTTTTATTGATTTTCTCTTCAAGCGAATCAACTTTATTTTTTCAGTCTTTATAAAATGGAAATTTCCCGGTGAAGTAACTAGTCTGTTTTTATTTCACCTGTATTCCTTTCAAGTGAGAATGACCAGAAGTGAACACAACAGTGCAGATGTAGACATGCCTGTGCTTTATGTAGCAAGTGTGTTCTGTATTCCTTCTATGCTGTTCCTTTTCAAATTGCTGCATGTTCCCTAGGTGTGTGCTCTGCTTGCCTCTACACCCTGTGTTTTTGGGAGGGTTGGTTGGTTGGTTTTGGGGAAAGGGGGTGGGTTTAAGTAGATTTGTCTGAATCAGATCATGAATTTCACGGTGTTCTTCCCCAAACCTCCATTTAACATGCTGGAAACACGACTCCCCTGCTCTTACTACACGTTTGAGTATTTGGCTGGCTGCGATTCCCCATTTAGGAAGTCATCCAAATATTCACTAAGCTTTTGAAGATCAGTGTGAAGAGTGTCTTTTCTGTCAGTGTCTAAGAAGATTATGCTGGAGAGTGAGAAGACCTGCACTTCAGCAGGGTTGTGTGTGCTTCCTGACCCAAACACTGCATGCAGGCCATGCCATTGCCACATCTCTAGAGTGTCTCCAGACTGGCAGAAGCAGAGCTTTGGGACATCACACCCTTGGGTGTGCCTTCAGTCCGGCAATCGGCTGCTGCTTTATATACTTCGGCTTTGTAAATTTTGCAGGTTCATGCTACTGCAGTAATTAAGCCCTGGCAGTCACAAATGGCTAGATTGCTACAGTGAAATCTAAATCCAGAGGAAGGGGGTGCAGTCTCGTTGCCAGCCACTAATGGAAATGAGTGATTTCTTTTGTTCTTATGGCTGACTGCCCAGGAGTATAGAGGAATCCAGGTAAAAACCACTCATTTGCCAACCTATTCTCGGTGGAGGATCCATGAAAACTACTGTAATGGACAACATTATTTAAAATAATAAGAGAAAGGAATAGGAATGTAGAAAAAAAGACAGATGAAGTATTTCCTCAAAAGAGTAGCTTTCTTCTCCCCATCATTTCAGTATTAGTTCCTGGGTTTGGTACAGACACAGGATATAATTGTCTGCATTCTTAGCCATTTAAGTCCAGTTTAATAAGAGATACTTAAAGGTGCTTTAGATGAGGATTGTAGAATCTGGAAAACAAAGTCTTACTGGAATATTGTGTTGAGTCCAGGAGGATATGACCTTTGCCTGCCACTCTGGTGTGGCACACACAAGGAAAGAGGGGGAAGCACTTGGATTGCAGCCGATTTCACTGGATGAGGAGGGGAAGGGGGGATCTGTGCTATGTCAAGAGTAGCTGGGACCTACACAGTGAAACTGTTCTGCTCACCTGAAAGCCAGCAGGACTCATGTCAGCGTGTGTGGGCACAGACAAATTGAGTAAGAGAGCTTTGGCTTTCCTCCCCCCTGGGCAAGAATGAGGAATGTTCACCCGCCAAACATCTTCATGAATGTTTGGTGCCCCTAAGGCACTACCCCTATCATTTGCAAAGGCATGCATCCTGCTTGAAGATGTCAGATTGCCAGCAGCATCTCAACATATCTGCTTCTAGGTTGGAAAAAGTCTACACCTTGAAGCATCGTTGTGGCTTTGCCTTTTTATTTTGTATTTTTCTGTTTTTCTCTGAAGCTGCCAATTTAAGTCTAGATATTATGGGCCAGATTCAGGCGATATAAGTCTAGATGAACAGTGTATTCAGCTGTCAAATATGCTTACCTTTTCAGTAGATGCACCAGCAAATTCGGTGTCCTGGTCTCACTGAACTCAGTGATGCCCTTTTTGCCTTTGAGTGGAGGATCTGTTCCTGTGTAAGGCTGTAAGTGGTGAGCTGAGGTATGTAGTTATGTTTCTACGTAAAGTAATGCCAGCCTGTAGACTTGCTCTGCAAACGTCTACAGAGGCAAACATCTGAATTAGATGATAAGTGGCTGTGGCAAGAGAGTGGCAGGTCTTCATCTCTCACTGCATTGTGCTGTTCTGTCTGCAGAAAAGCAGCAAAGTGGGAAAGACAGAATGGAAGGCTTTGCAAGAGAGATACAGTTCTTTGCACTCAATACTAACATGTTGCCCTGAGGCTACAGCTAAGTAGTGCTGAGTAGTAGTATTAAGCAATGTTAAATCCTCCTGCTAGGGAGGAGAATGGCTTGAATCTTATACCTCTTAGCCTCTTCTTTTGGGAAGAAGAGCAGGGCAAGACTGTGGGAGCCAGAAAAACATTTGTATCTTTTATACTATTTTTAATGCCTATTTTCTTGGTGTAATCCAGAATATTTTCCTGATGGAGCTATGGAACAGATATGAAGTTGAAGCTGCTCTGTTTGTTCATAGTTTTATTTTTGAGCTTGCATTTATGGAAGTCTGTCTTAATGTGAATCACAGGCTGGCTAATGGCAGCCTTGTTTGGAGAAATCTCATGTTTGAGGACACGTTCTTTTCAGTGTTGATGGAAAAGCTGGCTGTGACCAAAAGCAAACTGACAGACACTGAGACGACACACTGGTGACATGATGAGTGTGGATTAGAAAGCTCAGCCCTCTTCCCAGTGAGAAATGCTGATTCTAGCAGAAACTAATTCTTCAGGCTTTCTCTGGAATCCTCATCTTATTGAAGAACACATTTTTGTCAAGAAAAAGGGTGGGGCCAAAAAGACTGTAAGAGCATTAGAAAATAACTGCTAGCATGGAAAAATGAGTTCAGGCTGTGTAGATGAGTTCAGCTGTATTCTGTGGCTGAGCAAACTGGTAATTGGCTCACAGGAATATCTGTCTTAATGTAACGTGCATCTTGAAATTGGGAAGCTTGGAAATGTATTAAGGAACTAGCCTTGCAGCACAGTGGCATTCCCATGCTGGAAACTTTCTTCAGATTGACTGAGCAACTTGCATCTCTTAAGGCATAGCTAAAAGCAGCACACTCTCCATTTCTAGGTATGAAGTCAGAACAGACAATTCAGATCACCCTGCCAGAGCCCTCTAAGATCATCTACATTTCTGCATCAAACTAACTTTCAGTTTTGATCTATGGGCATTACTTTTGTAAATGTATTCACGAAAGCATCTAACCTGGAACTAGAATGTCACATTGTGAAGAATTCATTACATTGTTTAGAGGTTAATTATTTTACTATTTAAAAAGATTATGCCTTCCCCCCCCATCTGACATTACCCAATTTTAGTTTCGAGATACTATAGTAAATATTTTTTTCTGCTAGACTTAAAGAGCCAAGCCTGCAAAATGCCTCCCCTTGAGTATTTCTATGCAGAGATCATTTATGTTATCTTTTAACCTCCCTTTCAATAAATTAAATAGACTGAGCACTTAGGTTTTACACTGGAGAGCATGAAAGCAGCATTGACTCAAGGGCCTGGAGTCCCCATGCAGTCAATTTATGAGATAGCCTCTGGAGTTGAGTCAAAAACATTTCAAACTCTTTGGATCAAAGGTAAAGTTTCGATAATACCTATGTCATGAAGAGATAAGGATCCTCAAACAGAAGGACTGGATTACTTAGCAGGTTCCATTAGCTTCTTCTTTCACTTGAGTGTTCTTGCCTTTATTTTGCTAACCAAGTTTATTTCAAAATGCAGGATTTCTGTAATTTAATTTAATCCCAAAAACATCATCAGAAAGTGACTTGACACAAATCACAAGAAAAAGTTAATTGTCTATTAAATAAGAATCATCATTCACCATTGTCTAGCAGAATCTGAAATTAATATACTGACATTACTTAAATATGTATATAGTGTATTATTCTGGTTAACAAAAAAGAAATCACAGTTTTAATGCAGACTATAATTAGCTGTAAATCATCTTGTCAGAGCATTCCCAGCCTGTGGGAATTGACTAGCCAAGGACCACAGATGAAAAAGCAAGGTTTAAAATCAATTATTTAATTCAAAATTCCCTGCCTGTTGGTTTAAATCACAATTAATATTTTTTTTTTAGTTTTTTTGCTTCGAATCACATTGTTTTAACTTATTCCATCCCATGTTGCAAAGAAATCTGTCCTCTTTCTTATTTTGTATACTTCATTTACACTCCTCCTTGGCATCCAACAGTATGTTACGCGGCACTGACCCAGCAGTGCTGTCTCCTTGGCATCCAACAGTATGTTACGCAGCACTGACCCAGCAGTGCTGTCATGGTTACAGCCATCAGTTGAGGGATGTGATGTCCTGATTGGTTTTGGTGTTGACCTGTCTGCACTGACAAGTGCCATGTGGTGGCACAGTGGTTCTCAGTGTTGCCCTGTCCCACAATACTCCTGCTGTTCTGCCAAGTTATCTTCCAGAGACCTTGGGTGCTTCTTAGTAAAACAGCCTGCCTCTCAGTTTTCCACTGTTCCTCTCTTCAATTGGCTTCATTACATGGCTCTACTGAATTTGCTTTCTCTTTTTTTGTTTTTAGCACAAAATTGTGCTTTGTGGCAGACAGAGGGTGACATTGCTGTTGCAGACTGCAAGAAATGCCATTGCTGTTTATATTGGAGCATTCACCTAGTTAAAAAGAGCATCTGCAGATATATTTTCATAAAGAGGGGAAGAGGTGCCAAAACTTTAATCACGAAAGTCTTTGTCAGTGAAACCGTGTTATTGGACCTGTGTTACACAATTGCAAAGCAAGCCTGGGAACTTTTGGTGCACAAAACTTTTAATGATCCCAAATTTTCCCTCCAAAGGGGTGGAAACCAGTGAAGGGCAAGTGGTGGGAAAATGTTTTGTAGTTCCAGGTAGCTGAACCAAATCTGTATATCCTTCATTTCTCATACTGATTAAAATAAGAGAAGACAGTCAAGAGGAGTATTTGAGAATCAATTGTAAGTGGCCTGTTTTAATTTTCAACATAAATAATTTTATTTTTTTAATATTCCCCTCATATAACTTCAAAATTAAGAATACTGGATAATTTGGAGTCTTAAATAAGATTAGAAGTAAGTAGGAGGCAAAAATGAATGACCCACCAAATTTCATTGCCTTAGTCATGTACAATATAAATAATATTCAAACAATATATTTTCCACTATACTTGATTATTAACTTTTTCTTCTGTTTTAATCATCTAAAGTAATATCAGTCAGTTGGGGATGTTTTTTAAAATATTATATTTATCATAACAGCTGTGCTTTTATTGAAAAAGCAGAAAATCTTGTCTGTCTTTATCTTCCAATGTGGTGATCTCATTATAAATGAAATATGTGTATGGTTTTAGTTGGGTTTTAAGGGCTGGCAGGTGAATTTAGAATCAGTTTTAATGGAAATACTGGTCCTGCTCAAGGACCTCCAAGATATGTTGCAATAAACCATTCAAATTGAAATACAGGCAAAGGAAAAAAGATTCTCATATGCTAGAGCCCAAACTTGGGATGCTTATTAAAAGATTAGCTTAAATCCAATTTCAAACAGTTTAAGATTTGCCTAACTAACTTTTCTTAACTCTGAAAGATAATAAAGCTAATTGCTGTAGAAACTGTCCAGTGTCTCTGAGATGTCAAGGAAATTGTATTTCAGGAAGGACACGAGATTTGTGGTACTTACATGCAGCAGAAAGCTGGAAGTGCTCTGCTGGAACTTGTTCTGTTTCATCTCAGTTTAAGTTACTCTACTGTGGTATGCCCTGGTACTAGCATCACCTCAGTGTCATATGTGAAGTCTGAAGGCTTTTTTTATACAGATCATGTCAAAACACATTTGTTCAAAAATGTGCAGAGTTCATAAATAACCTGTGTGTACCTTCTACAGGGAGAGTCTCAGGCATTAAAAGCAGAACAGATAGGAAAAGGGTCAGTGTACTATAGACCTTTCAAGAAATGGTCTTGTATTTCTACGACTTGACTGAAAGGAGGACAGAAATTTGTAAGCAGGAGCACAATTTGAGAAATCTCTGTAATGAATACAAAAGGAACGAGATTTGGTTGTAAAACCTAGCTCCAGCTTTCTAATAAAACAGAAATATCACTTGAAATGAACATGATGCCTCTATCCAAGCCAAATTAAGTCTAAATACTGAAAAGGTATACTTCAGAAAGTCAGAAAGGTCAAGGTTCATGACATCAAATCATGGATTGCAGCTGGCAGGCCACCTCTATAATTTCCATGGGAATAACTAAAGAAAATTGACCAAAGAAAATGTCCACAACAACGGGGACATAGCTTGAAAAAAACAGACCACTAAAAGCCAGATGTCCCAGAAGAATACTTTGGAAGTGTAGGAGGAGGCAGACAGGGATGGGGTTTGTCAATTTTCCTAATAAGTCAGTCAACTCCTTGTAGCAAAAAGCTAGTTAATGCAATATGGAATAGTTTAAAAGTCAATTAATATTTTGAAACTAAACAGCCAGCCTTTTTGCAAGGAGATACTATCCAGAGTAAATAAAAATACTTTCAAGTGTCACATTTACAGAAAACATGGATCTGGTATAAATTTTAATGTATAATCAGGCATAAGGACCTCCCACTCAAACTAAGGGCACCAAATTCAACTTAAAAATACAGGAGATGGAGGAAAATATTGCCTTTGAAGAAAAGGGCTGGAATTAATATTATAAAATTTAATGAAGTCGTGGAGACATTGCCTCAGAAAGAAAGCTGTATTAACTGTGCCTCCAGTGAGTAAAAGAACAAAACAACTGTTAGGGAACAAAATAGTAATGAAAAAAAGAAGTGTACAAAATGGTTAGGTTGAGATGAAGGATCTGTGGAAAAAAAAAGATAAGTGAATGCAAATTAAAAAGAAGATTAAATTAAAAAACAGAAGCATATATCCCATAGAATGCATCAACTGAGTGATGTGCTGAGTGAAACCTGGGGAATAAGATGTGTGCTGCAAAATGCAAATACATCCATTGCATTGTTGAGATGGATATTGAAATTGCTCAGGAGACTAACAGGCTGGGAAGCTCAGCTGGCTGCTTTGTAGGTACGGATATTTGGAATAAAAATGTTCCTGCTTATGTTGGATTATAATTCAGAACTGATCAAAAAGTGTGGACTGTTGGCTGCAAAGGTGAGAAAGTGCATTGTAAAATAAGACAACTCCACTGCAGTTCTTGACTACGGCTTTCCCATGATAAATATGTGTGGAGGTGCAGCTGAAACATCGCTACCAACAAACATACTTTAAAAACAGCTAACAAAGGACAAATGTAGAAAGACAACAGTATCAGGTGTAAATATATATTATTTTTGAGGATGTTGGATCAGAAATTTTTGAGCAAGCATCCTGCATCTCTCAGAGTTGTGCATGAACCTCCTGTATGTTCTGTCACTGCTCAGCTAGGTTCCTGTGAGCAAACAGCAGCTTTGTGATGGCACCCTTTGCTCAGAGGCAGGCTGCAGTTAGTTCTCCATATTAGTTCTCAGACAATTCCTTTGTCTCCATCCAATCTTTGCAAAGCGTGCTCAGAAAAGGGGGGGGAAAGAGGGTACACCAAAAAATACACCCCAAAACCAAACTAAAAACATCCCATCACCCTACAGGAAGTATGTTAAAAAAAGCAAGGAAGCTGTACGATCACGATGGCAAGTTTCAAGCTTCTAATAGCAAACAATTTCAAGTGAATCAGTTGCAGGTACTCTTATGCACATGTTTTGGAAAGAGGAAAGGAGATTATGATGATGAAGTAGGAAAGTGAATTGTATGTGGACAGTCTTAATTGCATGCTGCAAGGTAATGACAGGCTGTGAAATCTTAAGACCTCAAGTATAGTTCTGTGTTCTTTTACAAACACATAAGGGACAGAGTCGTGAGCACTCAGTGTGCCACCCACTGAGAAATAAGAAACGGGGTGGGGGAGATGTGAGC
This sequence comes from Acanthisitta chloris, assembly GCF_000695815.1. Classification (NCBI taxonomy): domain Eukaryota; kingdom Metazoa; phylum Chordata; class Aves; order Passeriformes; family Acanthisittidae; genus Acanthisitta; species Acanthisitta chloris. Next base: position 42,045 of record NW_008679136.1, on the reverse strand, counting down.
AGGAGAGAAACACAAGGGCAGTGTGTTAAGCAGACTTGCCGTTGTTTGTTATCCTTGGTGAAACCCTGCCTTGTGAGGAAAGAGCTTTTATATAAACTAGTGATTAAAGGAATGAGGTATCTAATTTGGGATTAAGAGAATCACTGAAGAATTTAGCACTAAAAACAGTTGCTAAAGCAGCTGTTTCAACACAACTCATACAATTGGAAGCCACACTGCTTCCATTTCATAAATAGGTGACATATTTAATTTCTCTGCACAGAAGCCTCAAACATATCAGGAGAATAGTCTAAATTCCAGAGGGTTTTGTTCAAATTTCTTTGCTTATATATTCACCAAATGCTTTTATGTTGCTCTTCAACTATGACATTGAGAAAGTCATGCTTTGGATATGTTGATCCAGGTTGAGTAACAGTAAGGAATGTTGTAGAAGTTAGTACAAGGCTGCTCCACAACCACTGCAATCCATGGACATGTTCCTAATGATTGCTGTCTGGGTCAGTCTGATAGTAATTTGATAAACTCTGATTAGGTTATTTGGTTTTTTCCCCCAGAATTCTGCCCACTGATGGTAGCAGTTTCTCTCCAGATATTGGATAACCTAGTAAAAGTAGTACTTAAAATGAATGCAATTCAAGGTTTTTGAAGAACTGCAAATGTTCAGATCACTAGCAGTTATGGACCAGTAACTTTGTTAAGAGCAAGCATAGAACTAAAAGTCCTGTTGTACCCTGTTAGAGAAGATTAATCCCTACTTTCTTAAGAATTGTTACCCTCGTCTCCAGAGTTGGAAAAGATTGCATTTTTCTATCATTTAATAGTTGTGTAAATTAGTACTAATTTTGTCATTTAGCACCTGTGCAAAATTTTCTACTCAAACAGTTCTTTAAAATATGGCATGAACAAAGCATAAGATGCACAGTGATACTGTTCTTTTGTCAGTGCTTATTTGGGAAAATCTGCATAAGCTATTCAGCATCTTTACCACAGGTAAAGATGTCATGGAGATGGCAGAAACATGCCAGCAAATCTTTGTAGGCATGTGGTTGTTGTTAAATAGCACATAGGCCACTAGTCAGGCTTTCAGCAAGCTTTATTTTGGAAATATGTTAAATGCCATAATGCATATGCTAAAGACTTAACCATGTACTGTCAGTTATGGTAGTGTCTTTGTCTACCAAACATAACTTAAGCCGGCTGTGGAGATAATCACAGAGCTCATACCTTCTGCTGGCTTCTGCCTGGTATTGCTGTGGCCTCCACTGGTTCTGTGCTCTGTTCTGCATGAGCAGATGGGATCCTACAGCTGTTTGAATAAGTATTAGTTTTAAAAAGTTATGCTGCTCTGATTAACCGTTCAATGAGGGGGAAGATGGCAGGGGAGAAAGCACCTAAGGAATCTCTGCTTCAGGCCTCTTGCCCAAAAGCATTCATTTAAATATTTGAGTAGTGATGAGGTGAGGAGTTATGTAATCTGGAAGCTGCTCCTCAGATCACCATCTTCTCTCTGCATTGAGAGTAAGTGAGAGCTTGCAACAGCTGAAAAAATAGAGCAGAACATGCAACACATCCACTGTATAACATATGTGGGAAGCAAGAGGAGGAGAGTGTTAACTTTAATAGAAAGTAAATTATCTGCCTTTTTTGTTCCACCCCAGATGTAATTCAGCAAGAAGATTGGATCTGTGCACTAAATAGTCTGAGACAGCACCTTTGAAATTGGCAGCCACAGTTCCATCCAGAGTGCAGTAAATATGTGAACAAAACCTAGCCCAGTTTATCAAGCCAACAGGGGTCCTTGGATACTGAGTAGCTGGCTCTTTTCTTCATTTCTAAAAGAAAAGTAGCCCTTGTTCTACAGGTGAAGTGAGATATTTTGAGAGCAATCTGTTGTAGATCATGGCAAAATCTGGCAAGCAAAACCAATCTCAGCAGGATTTCACAGTTGAAAATCCATGTGAATGGCTTTTTGCTTTGATCTAGGTGCTCGCATATATTGTTGTATATACCCATGGGTCACCAAGTTTTGGTCCCTAATTTAGCATTTTTGCTATGAATTTTGATTCAATCTGAGATACCATGTTTTAAGGAAAAGGGATGTTGTTTACTGAGAACTGAGATGTCTTCAGCATAGGAAAAAATGTATGTTTAGAAGCATGGTATGGTCACAGTTTTCCCCTTTGTTTTGCTTTTTTAAGGAGATAATAGCTCTTGAACTGAACTGAATCACTCAACACAATAGCTGGGACAAAGCAGGTAGAAGAAGGATACTAGCAGTCCTTCTTCCAAAGATGCTCAAACAGCAAGCACACTTTACAACTACACATTCAGCGATTAAAGATTTCCAGAATCAGTTAAAAGCTTTGAGGATCCCAGCAGTCGTGCTCAGAAAGCTCATGCGACTTTGCTGTGCGTAGACTTCTGGTAGTCTTCTAATTAGCTTTGTAGGGGTCTCTGAAGGCATCTGGGTTTCTCTCTGACTAGGGAATTAAGCTGAATCTAGGCTGCCTGAATATACCAGTGCTGATTTTGAGGATTTTCTGTATGGATTGCTTTCCGCGCAGTATGCTCAGCCCCCTCTGGAATGGCGAGTGGGAACAGCTCAGTGGTACAGGCTGTGCTGCAGTGCTGACTGCACCATGCTGTATGGCAGAAAGCACAGAGCAGATCAGTTTGCAACGAAAGGGGATTTAATGAAAAAAAAAAAAAGGCAAATTCAATTAGTCAGTTGAAATTGAGTTGGGGTTTACAACTTGAATTTTTAGGCCCAGATCCATCAAAGCACTTAAGTACCTGCTTTACCTTGAATACATTTAGCTTTTCAATAGCAGTCATTTGCCTAGCTAGCAGAGACCTCCAGGAAACCTGGGCTTAAACCAACATTGTAAAGCATTGAGGAAGAATAGCAGTCAGGCAGTGGTACTTGGAATATTTCACTTTTTGACTTCATGTGGTTTAAATAGCGCCTCCTTAATGTAACACTTTGAGTTAAATACCCTGTAAATAATTTCAAGAAAGGTTACGTAATGAGCAATCTGACTTTTTCTTTGAAAAGACTTGTTAGTAATCTTAACCATCTCTTTGGCGATTGAGGAGAATAATAACCTTAATATCATTTTGGTGTGATTTCTTGGTATGAAGGGGTGGCAGCTCTCCCTTTTCTCTTGTCACCAAACATCTGAAGCAAGCTTTGTTACTGAGAGATTACTGCAGTGGTACTTGGTCTTACAGAGATTTCATCAGAAACATTTCATTTTTAATGGTCAATGGAAAATGTTCAGCTGTCCATTATTACATTTCTTTGTACACAGTCTAAAAGTATAAATGGAAATTATAATTACATCTGTAATTCCGGGTCCCAGCTGAAATCACTTTAATTCCAATGTGGGGAAAAATCAATACAGAACCCTTAACCCTGGTATTTTCCTTCTTAGACATTTCATTTTCAGTTGTACTAGTTTATGTCAGAAGTTTTATAAGTTTTTCAAGGGACTTTAGTATACAGCAACCATTTTGCATCCTCAGCGTGGTATTGCTGCTTCATGTTTTTCTGGCTTAGAAACTGTGATGATATTCTTGAGTAATGGTTTACATTGTAGCTGCTTGATATAATAGAGTTTCTTCCCTTTGCTTTTTGATCATTTAAAAGAGGGTCCTTTGAAATGTTGCAAAGTCCTTTTAAAGAAAATCCTATTTTACTGAAAGTAGAATTACATATATTTTTGTTAAAGAGGAACACAAGTCAGCATTAAAGGTTTAGCATTGAGATTTCGAAAAGACATCATTCTCAACTCACCACAGGCTCTCTCTACTATATTATGCTTTTTTTCCTATGGGTTTCAAATAGTAGGTCTGTCAAGGTTAAATATTAACATGTTTGGGTTTTTTGTATCAACAACTGCAAGTACAGAAGTGCCATCAAGTGTTTTATGTTCCTGAAACCTGCACCTTTCTGGAAACCTGGACTTAGACCAACAGTTGCTTTGGTTTGAGTTAGCATCTGAGGAGGAAAGGAGAGGTTGCTTTTATGCTCTAAGGCTTATGCAAACTATTAATTGTCCACTAATCGCAGCTTCCTCTGAAACATCTGGTTCTGGTAATAGTCACAGACATGATGCTATAGATTAGGGCACACTCCACTACATTGCCCCAGTTGCTGAGCTGTTGCTAATCATAGGTGTGACATCCATGTAGCAGAGGTGTGCTGTTTGTTGGGTAGAATGTCTTGTTTCTTAGTAATTGATGTATGTACCCTTCTCTAGATCATGGGCACTCAGAAAGTAAAAAATAAATCAGTGACGTTTTGGTCAGTCTTTTTGCTGATTACCTGAAAGACACAATTGAAAAGAAATGTTTCCATGTGGAGTAAGGCATTTCAGCAATCCACATCTGGTACCCAAGCTATTTATTTGCTGTCTGAGGCTGTCAGGCCTTAACTTTCTAACTTCATTTCGGGATACAGATGTCTCGTTCTTTCCCTGCCCTCTCCTCCCCTTTTAGATACCCTTGTCCTATACAAGAGCCTAATCCAAAGAATATTAAAATGCTTCCATTGACATCCAGAGGCTTGGGCTGAGGCTGGATGAGTCTGAGGCACCAAGTTCCTCATTGCATCAAAGTTATTCCCTCTTCTCAGACTGATATCTAGGCAGAGCCCAGATCTCTTTCCATCTTTACTTCCCCCTGCAAAGTGTCTTGATTGTTTTTTTTATGAACATGCCACTTCAAGTCTATCACACAGCACAATGTGAAAATACTTAGAGTGATATTATAGTAGTGACCTTTATTGTTCATTAGTGAATCAGCAGCCTACCTTACTGTGGCTTTAAATGAGCTATATAAATTGGTTGTTATTTTCAATGATGATTCCCTTGATTTGAACATACTAGAGCAAAGATAATTGATTGATTCATTTTGTAAAAGATTGTTTCAAGTTAGAGGGTGGTTGTATTTTAAAAAAAAAATTTCCCCCAGCCAAATTGAGACATTCTGTCTGGAATCTTTGTCAGGTCCATAAAGGGAAGTGCTGTTGCTTCTCTCTTTCTCAGTGATGGCACATTGTAGCCTTCCTGGATGGAGCAGGGATGCCTCTCTGATTGTGGTGCTCTTCATTGTAATGTCTGCTGAAGCTGCTGACAGTAGCACATCTTGCACATAAGACTCTACTGCACACAGTAGTCTTTGATACATGATGTATATATGTATTCAAAAGAAACTAAAGCCTATACCAGGTGGTGCCATCCAAAGCCTCAATGCTGGCTTGCCCCTAGGTTCCAACTGCTGTGCTGTCACCTCTATATGGTATCACTATTTCCCAGCTGTTGGCATTGCTTTGCCAAGGGTGCAGTGTTCTGTCTTCTGCTGTGTCTTCTCCTTTCAGCTTCTGGATCCTGATGTCTTCTGCTCTAGATACATGACTAAGCTGATAGAACTCTGTTGCAACAGGCTGTGCTTGCTCCCTCCAAAAGGTTGTTGTGCTCTAAGGACTTTGCTGTTGCAAATTTTATCTTGTCATCTGTCATGCAGCACAGTGTGCAGATGGCACAGAAGAAATTTGTTTAGAAGCTACTTATCTCATCTATTACAAACGTTAGGGGGGATGCACTTAGATCTGCTATATTGAGCATTGCATCAGTTCCCAAAGAGCAAAGGATGCTGTGTGCCCAGGGACCATGCTAGTAAGTCCTGCTGGGTGCATGGTGCTGCCCCAGACCAGGAATGTATGGAATAAAATCACATAGATCTGGTGATGTCTCATGTCATGCTGGTGCTGCTGAGGAGGAAAGCAAAGAAGAGAACAGTACCCAGGTCAGGAGGGGATAGTGGCAAAAAGCATGGTGTGTGCCATGGCCTCCAGGAATCTAAACCTAGGCCTTGCTGAGGGAGGCAGAGAGGACAGCGGAGGATGTGGCATCTTGCCCTGCTGTCATGTCCACCCATCTCCAGTCGGTGGTCTATTATGGTGACCATTGATTTCCAGATTTGCTTTTCTTAAGGAAACAAAGTCTAACAAATGAAAAGGGGAAGAACTGAGCCCAGAAGTGTATGAAAGTCAGCAGTTATGTTGTCTTCATCTGTGCATGGAACATATGGCTTGTGCATATCTATAGACATTAAAGCTAATGCCATATATATGAGCAAAGAGTCCACCTTTGCAAATACGACTAAGTTAAAGTGGTTGGGAGCTGTACTGTGTGTTAACTAAGTGCTGCATGGGTCAGGTCTCAAAGCAACCTTACAGTGATGTATTTGGTGTGTGTCTCATTCAAACACAGCTATTCTGCAGGGCATGTTGAGAGGGTGTTTGCAGATTCATGCCTGTGTCTCACTTCTCCAGAATCTGCTTCTGCTCCCAGGATCTGTGTGCTAAACCCTCCTCATCTGAGCAAGTCAACAGCCTATCCCAGGCTACAGCCTGGGAGAATGGCAGGGAATTTGTAAATAAAGGAAACAATTGAATGATAAGTTCACACTTCAGCACACTGCTTAACAACCTGATAACAGTTAATTACATACAGTATTTTTAAATGCAGCAACAGGGAGATAACTCATGCAGAGGTGGAGCACAGGCTCTTTGGCTTCATGACCAAAGGTTAACCTCTTACTACCCATGTCCCTAAATAAGCCGATGGTCTGCAGCTCTGAAACTCACCAGCTTTGAACATTTACCTGCTAGCAGTGACTCAGAGCAATCCGCATAGTTTCCTCAGCCTCAGGTAGGAGCAGGGAGAAGCTGCACTCAGCCCCACAACTTGTGGGGTCCTGCTTTGAGATCAGCCTGTGTGCTGGCAGGTGGAAAGTGCAGGGTAGTAAAACAAGGGTTGTCTCCACCACAGGTGGCAGGTAGAGCATGTCCAGCCAGGAGTCACTCCACTCACTGCAGCTGCACTGATGTTCGTGTAACTGTAGAAGCTCTGAAGGAAGAAGCCAGCATAAACACAGCTGGAATGGGCTGCAGTCACAGGGCGCTCACAGCCATCTGCAAGTCACAGCAGCTGCAATCAGTGCTACTGCTCTCCGGGCACCGTGTGGGACGCTTCCGCCTCTCCTGGCCCAGTGGGATTGAGGGTTTGACCCTTGTTATTTAAAGCTCAACTTCAGGACATCTGCTGTCAGAGCACCCGCAAAGTTTGTGACTTAATGCAAGTCTAATTAACTGATTTGCCTATCCAAATCTGGAGATTTACACACTTCTGTAGAGGCAGCTGTAAAGTTATAACTTGAGCTGTTTATCATGCCCTGAGCCTTTAAATCTCAATTATGAAAGGTGGTGTTTAATGGCTGGCTTGAAAAGGAGTGGTTACCAGGGTGTTAATGGAGTGTGGCAAGCCAGGAAATCTATAATCTAATGCCTGTATAGAAATGAACGGTTCTAACAAAAGAAAATACAGGAAAGGAGGGTGTACTTACAGGCTACTTGTGCTGTTTAGGAGCAAATCAGTACTTGAGCAGTTGGGGAACAATGGGGACTGAAATACTGCCTTAAGAAAGAAATAAGAGCTGCTTGTTTTTAAGGTCCCTCTCACACTCCCAAAAGCACTCTTCCTTCTCCTCTGGATCTTGAGCTTTGCCTTTGTCGCAAAGGAGGAAAAAGAGAATGGCACATCGTAGTGAGTTTAACAGAATTCTGGACCAGAAAGAAACAAAATGGAGGAAAAAGTAACCTGCTACAATCAGTTTCAAAAATAATTTTCCATTTTTACTGAAGCATGGTTTTACTACCCAGTTTGTACTATCAGAGGCAGAATTGACAGCCATGCTTTATCATGGCAGTGGGAGAAAATGCTGCAAGGAATGCTTTAATTTAAATGAGATGCTCTAAAAAAAAATTAAAAAGCCTAAAAGCTTGGTAATAACATTAATAACCACTTCTTACAGGTTTTTACTAGCCCACTAAAGATCAGACAGCGTGTTAAGATCCCAGCGGCTGAATAGTAAAGACTTGGGCCCAGGTTGTTATTACTTAGGAAGATTCTTTTAATTATTTCTGTTATTTGTTGAAAATCATTAGAACAGCTCAGCTGATCAGTCACCATACTTTGAATTCATTTCATGTGAAAAATGAGAACAGGGTAGAATTCAGGTTCGTGTATCTCTGAAAGCACTTCACAAGACCGGTGTGGCTAGCAGCGGTGCTGTGAATGGCTAGGTGAAGTGAGGAGGCTTCCTTGCTCAGGAGGAGCTCTTCTGGAGGGTGATTGATTCCTTCTGACCAGGGATTTCAACTATGGCAACAGAATGTCTTTTAAATCAAATTAAAAGCTCCTGAACCACCACAGAACCTTCGATTTCTACTCTGACAGCCTTCAAAAAAGCAGAGATCTGCAGTAGGGGTTAGGCTGAGACAAAGAGATCCAGACAGTATTTCTGGCTTTTGTGGTGCTGCTGCACTGAGGCCCATGTTGAGGTCTTGCCTCTGTATCTTGCTCCCTTCTCACTGACTGCCTGCTCTTGAGGGAAGTAGCTGGCTCTTCTCATGGCAGGGACAGTGGGGTTCCCATGTCTGCTGGAGCTGTTACACAGGAGTGCAGTACAAATATTAGTGTAAGACAGCTTTCACTTCAGCATCTCGCCCCAGTGCTGGCCATTCTGCATGCATTCAGTACTTCTTCCTATTAGTTTGAGTTTGCATTGAAGTGCAAAATTCAGCTGAGAACCTAAGCATTTGCTTCTCTTGATGGCTTAAGAGGCATGTGTCCTTTCAAAAGATTTCTCCCCCTCAGTGTAACTTGGCTGGCATTGTCTCAGAAATTTGATGCAAGATACCAAAGGCCAAGCACTCTTTTAGGCTATAGGAAGAGCTTTTGGCCCCCGCTGATCTGCAAAACAAAAGACCAAAGGGACCTTAAAATCTCATCCAGGTCTCTCCCCGACAGAGCATGGGGGTTCCTGAGCAACAAGCATGACTGCTTAGCATTGAGAGTAGGTTACCAATGCCAAGAGGTTAATGACTCACACGGTATTATGTTGTGTTGAATAATGAGTAACATATGAAATGACACATGTTGTAATGACTCGCTACTTAAAGTACCAATCTACTTAAGATCCTGTTAAGCTTGAAGACATCACAGAATAGCGATGTCTTGTTCAATAGGTGCTACTTTATTTTATGCCTGCTGGTAGAAGAGATGTACCATGCCTGAGAGTGTATGAACAAAACAAGTGGAATTGAGTAGGAAGGATTATTGCACTAGTTGTTTTGAATGCTTATTGGGCATTTATAGAGCACCAGCTTGCATAGTTTGGGTTTTGTTGCTGTTGATTCAAGGAGTTTAATCCTGATTTTAACAATTCCTATATTTTTAGGTTGGATTTAGGGAAGGAAAGAAGGGGGAGTTTTGCCTGCAGAATGGGATTATCAGAAGACGGTTTGAGATCGACTGTGGAAAATAAACTAATGCTGGAGCAGAGGAGCAACACAGTGTTTTATGGTTTTGTTGCTGATGGGAGGGAGTTTAATTAAATGGCACTCCAAATTCTGGTGTTAACCAATCTGTGACATAGTTTGCTCCATTAGGGATTGAGAAGAATCAATTTGCTTGCATGCAAAAGAAGCTGTTCATGCTGTCATAAGAAATCTTACATAATCTTATGGGAAAGTTTTAAACCTGTCAGACACTGTTCTCCTGTCTTACAGTTGTTTCTGCAGTCTGGTTATCTGCATGGAAAGCTAGTATCTGACTAAACTTTGTTTTTGTAAAAGCAGGTGTGACACCTAAATGTCTCCAATTGCTAAAAACTGCCCAGGGAGCAGCTGGGGCCCAACACCTCTCAAAATGTGGCCTTTTGCAAACAATAAAGGACTTACTTCTCCAGCCACCTTAAGGCTAAACTTCAACTAGACTAATCTAAACATATCTATGCACTTACCTGCTGGGATTGTGGTGCTTTTGCTGTTTGTTTCTAAATATTCCAAACTGTAATCCTGGAGAGAGAGAGAGAGAGAGAGAGAGGGAAACTATGCATATAAGATCTTATGTTCAGGCTAGTCAGCACCACTATTAAACCTGGCAAAACTGCACACAAAAGAAAAGAATCAGGCCTGCCTGCATTGCATCTGAAATGTACTCTTGCTTGAATTTCAAACAAACTTATGTGGATCCCTTCTCCAAATCCAAAACAAACAAAACTTCTTTAGAAAGTAAAGAGAGAGGTTTTTCCACTCTTGCACCCACCATTCACCTCCACTCAATAACAGGTCATGAAGTTATCATTGTTTTTATGGATCTGCAAAGCCTATAGAAGTCAAAGCTATGTAATACACATTGCAGAGTGTTCTGCTAATCCAGTCCAACCACAGTTTTGTGCCTGGCCCAGGGATGAGGGTCTGGTAACTGGAAACCTGACACTGAAGGAATTCCAAACACAGTCCTCAAACTAAAAACAGCTCTCACTGCATGGCATGTGCTACATGAGAGCCAGGGATTGTATTCGTTTATGTTACCTGATTTTTTAGCCTTGTGTTGTTGATAAAAGAACAAGAGAAGAAAGCACCTCCACCAGTTCAGCCCATAAATAATCTGTGGTGTGTTTGAGGTTAGTATGACATTACTAGACATCTGCCACCTTCTGAGAGGTACAAGCCTCTCTCATAGACAGCAGCCACTGAGCACTTCCTTGCGTTGCAGATTCTCCCCAGCACTAAGATAGCAAATTTTATGATTCCCAGTGGATTTAAAATGCAAAACCCTTCATTGGCTATGGGAAGTATTGGTCTCAAATGGCAAAAAATTTTTGTAATCGGAGTATCTCACCTGTTAAATACAGAGACAAACTTTAATGAAACTCAGAGTCATGCAATGATTTTTTGAAACCTGCAATCATTTAAAATTTCATTCATTTATGTATTTATATTACGTTATATGCACTTTGAATATTAAGCAACAGAAGGTTGTAGTGCAGCTGACTACAAACAGCACTCTAGTATCTTTCATACTCTGTGTGCAGAGATAGGGACTACATGGTCTTTTCAGTCAGTTGTTTTTAGTACATGTTGAGAAGAGCTTTATAAAGACACAATGTAATGTATTGGATACCTAAGATTTTTTGTTTGCATAATTTAATTCTTACATCACCTTCTCCTTTCTTCTTTAAAAGTAGATCCTCTTGGCTGAGTACAAACAGCATGCAATCACGATGCATACAATAGAGTTCATCAGTGAGAATTTGGACACAGATAGGACCTCATTGCTTTCTCCTGTTCTTTAATCACAGCCTGAGCTGCCTGATGCCATCACCCAGAGTCTCTGTATGTCTTGCTTAGACATGAAAGAGACTGCAGCCAAATGTGGGCTTTCCATTTGCCACTTAGTCTGTGTCTGCCTTTGAAGTTTACTTCACGAAGTACTTCCTGACAAAATAAGAAGGCAGTTTTTCATGTGAGATTGTATCCCTTGCAAAATATTCCCACAGCAGCAAGGAGGAGACAGTGATGTAAGAAACAAGCAGTTCCCTTCCTTGCTTTTTACCAGGTACTAAGAGGGTGACCTCTGTGACTCTCCCTATAGAACAGAGGGAAGAAAAACTCTTTGTCATGATGAAATCCAAACCCCCAACGTGACAGGGCACAGCACGAGCAACTAGACTGTCATTCTGCTTTCCTGTCCTTTCAGATAGCCCAAGCATGTGTCTCCTGGCTGATGTTAAAGGTGACCTGCAAATGGGGGTTATCAATGAAACACAGTAAAACTGAAATGTAATTACTTTTTTTCTGATTGTTTTTTGAAGCATTTTTTTTAAGCATTTAGGCCAGTCAACTCTCTAAAATTCTCCACAACTTAAGAATTACTGAAATGAGGACTTTAAAAAAAAAAAAAAACCAAAGGGAACTGCAGAAAGCAAAAAGTGTTTACTCAGTATTTTTTAAACCTGTTTAACTTCAATGACTAAATAACATTTTGGGTAAAAGAAGCCTTTCTTAAGTATTCCAAATCCTGTGGTTCAGCTTTACATAAACCCAGAAAGTTCTGCAGCAAAGACAGAAAATATTACGTTTTATGGGGTTTGTGCTTGGAAGATAAATAAAGCAGAGACAGAAAAACAAACTACTTCAGGCTTTATTCATCATAGAGAAAATAGGAACATGTTAACTGAACATCAGTCACTAGTTATCTGCTTTATTTGGACAAGGCTACTTTGTGCTCTTAAACCTCACAGTTGTTACCTGGTGAATCATTTCAGAAGATAAACCAGTGAAGCTGCTAACCAGCATGTGAAATGACATGACAAAACATGTTTGCAAACACCTGTGTGTGTGATTTGTAATTTCTGTGCAGGGGAAGGTGAGATTTCACTTCCTCATAGTAAAAGGAACTTTTTAAGGGGCACCTTGCCCATGACATTTTTGAGGAGTGTGTTTTCACACTGCCCCACCAGTTTCATTCCTTTCTGGATCCTGGTCCTTCTCTTTCCTGTCCTTCCACTGTTTCCTTCAGCAGCAGCCTATGCTTTTAGCTAGACCTACATCAATACTGCACCTTCTAATGGGAGCCTGCAGAGCTGAACTATCTGCAAAACAAGTTTTTGAGCTCTGAGATCTGTTCCTTCTCAGGACATTGTGTCAGCTTCCCTACCTTCTGCCTGCCATTAATTTCACTGTATCCCCAGGTCAAACAACTGGCCAAAAATCTGGAAAACAGCTGACGGTCAGAGCAGTTCCTACTCAGCATGTCTTCTCAGAGGGCACACTCCTGGCCTGGTCCTTTTGAGTGGCTGGACCTGCTTGACCCAATTTGTGGATTTTTGATCACTCCCTTGAGTAACTGATTTTCCACTTGAGGTTATTGGTTTGACCCCCATACCGTGGGTCACTTGGGAGGTGTGATATGGCCCTGTGAACTCTGAACTCATCAGGAGCCAACAAAAACAGTGAGAGAGAGGAGAATAATTTCATTAGAGCCTCCTCAGAGGTGGTAGTGTCTGCTGAGCGAAAAGGCAGGAGTTGTTTGTTTTCTTGCAGAAACAAGCACAGCGTCTACAAGGGGCTGCCAAGTAGAAAGTGTTTGGTTTGAGTTGTTATGGCAATTTCTTTAAGGTTAAACAACACATACGTTTTACACTATGGGCTATCAAGTGAAAAGGGTGATGCTTTGGAGGAGCCTTGCTGGGAACTGCCCCTGTTGTCCCAGACTTACTGCTAATGGGGACAGCATTTCTACAGCCAGAGCTTGGTATCTGCAGCTGTTTTTTCTCCCTTTAAAAGATTGACTTTTTGATGGTTAATTTGATACACTGGGGGACAGAAGGGCTGTTTTTTCCTGTATTTTAAGATTTGCCAAGTAGAGGTTCATGGAGGAGACTCCCCAGGATGGTTGCTTGCACTGTGAACAGCTGCCTAAGAACAGACTTCACCAGACATGGCTGGTAGGTGGGCAAAAATTAATCCTGAGGAAGTAACTAGGCTCCAGCATGCAGTGCTGGTCATAAAAGGGAAGAAAAGTATTGTCATTTTTGCTTCTGTATCTGCATGCATAACACTCACTGGGATCACTAAGGGAAGTAAGCTGGAGAGTGTGGTGAAGCCACGAGGATATCTTTCATGAAATTTCCCTTGGCCATGCTGCCCAGGGTCAGCCTTTCGGACAGTTACCAGTGTTTCCCAAGGTTTTACTCATGTGAGAGTTCTGGTAATCATTGGTTAGACTGCTGCTTGTATTATCCCCAAGACTGCTAAAAAAACTCACATACTTTCTGTCTTCCTGAGGCTTTCCTAAAGGATATATGTCAAGTGGATTCAAGCCTGGTGTCTGTGTACAACCTCTCCTTCCAGCTGCTAAGCCCTGACTCTGGGGAAGACACTAGAGAATGATAGCACCTTGGATGTTTCTTTATTTTTTAAAGAAAGATTTTGCCCTTCCTGCATGTTTTTCTGCAGTTTGTCTACACAGCCACAGAGTATTAGCTGTAAGGGAACCAATGCTGGATTTAGTTTGGTAGGATAGGTAACAACAATGAAGACCTGATGGCACAAGTTCAAGCATTGTGGGTCCATGTCTCAAGTCTGGCAAGCTTTGGTTGCTCAGGCTCATCTTCACTGCAGTCCTAGGTCAGAGCAGCCTGAATGTGCTACCCTCTGCACAGTAAGAGCTTCTCTGGCAGCAGTGTCACACTGATTCCTAGAACCGGACTGGCTGTGCTTCCCTGGAAACAGCTTTTTTGGCTGGATGGCAACATACATCCCTCTTTTTTCCTGCACCTTCCAGACCTCTTGTGTCAGTTGAGGTATCAGCTGTGTATTGAAGGCTCAGTACATGCTGCTGGTGGCTCAGTCCTGTTCACAACCATCATTTTGGTACCAATTAAGCTTGAATTTGTTTTTTTAGAGTAATTCAATTTTGCAGTTAGAACTCTGTCCAAATGCTACCTGGCTTTTCAGTGAATTCTGGATCTGGTTCCAAGCTCAGTCCCTTTTTAACGTAATCCACAAGAATTTGGTTGATCATAGCTGCTAATGTAAACATCTTATAAAACCTAATGTACAGGATTTTGAACATTATCCTTATATTAGAAGGTGATAGGTGTAGGTTTGACGTTTGTTCCTGTTGGTGTGCTGCTTGACACAAAGCAGTTCCTACCATTGCACAGCCTATTATGATTGGAAATGCGTTTTTGTGCACAGAGGAATTAAAGCTGTGTGTGATGGGACTGACTAGTGAATAAGTCTTCATGTAAAAATACACAGAGCAGCTCTTTGACCTGCTGTGGAAATTAGGCCTTGTTGCAAGGCATAGGTGTGTGAGCAGAGACAGCAGTTGTCTCACTATATGCAGTTAAGAGTGGTTTAGTATCTCAGAGGGTGGCTTCAGGCCCTTCAGCACTTTGTCTGGACTGTCTCACCAGGGGGTGAGGGGGGGAAGCTGAGAGTGCCTGTCTTTTATAATGTTCTGTTTTTAAAGCAAAAAGTCTCTGGGGAGCATAGGGTCCTAAAAGTCCAAGGCCTGGAATGCTTCCTTTTGGTCTTTCCATTTTAAACAGGAAACATTTGCACTAAGTTATTCCAGGAGGAGAATTGTAGGTTCGTTTTAAGGCAGATAATGTTTGTTCATTGCCTGTGTCCATGATTTACCTCATGGGCTTAAATGAGTGCAGCAGAAAACCACATGTTTTGTTTTACTTCATGCTAAACAAGTTCCAGCAGAGTCTGTGAGCCCAGATTAAGAAAGGAGGAGCGTGCTTGTAAAATTTGTGTGAACAAGAGAGTCATTGACAAATTGTGAACATCTGATCTGCTGTACCAGAATGATGACTTTTTAACTAAATCTATGCAAAGAATATTTAAACATTTGATGAGTTCAGTCCCAAAGCCACAGAGCAGGTGTAATTGATTTATACTTTCAGCCCCTGTTTTGGGTCAAAACCCTGTCATTTTCCTTCAACTCTCATTTGGCGAGAAGCTTCCTCTGCAGTCAATGGGAGGTTTTGCCCAAAGTGCAAAGATGTTTGCAATCAGACTAGCAAAAACTCTTAATTGAGTTGAACTTTTGGGGATGCTCTGGTGACATGTCTGTGAGAACAATTATTTTTGCCATTTCAAAAGTATCACAAGTTAAGTTGTACTAGGAAAAAATATCAAGGCTTCATTAGTGCAAATCATGAAATTAAGATGCAGAAGGCTACAGAGAGGGCTCCACGGCACATCCTCAGGGATGACATGTTCATATGTTGCTTTTCACGTGAACTAGAGCCTGTCAGATCCATACTGATACAGACAAGTTACAGGGCTGTTGTAATATCAGGTGTTCTAGATCAGGTTTTTTTTGAAATGCCATTGGCAGCTTGCCCATTAAACACAGGTATTCTAGCCTGATATCCCTAGTGTTTATTCCAGGAGTTCCAGTTTTTTCAACTGTGGTGTTTGGAAAGTTTTACAGTCTGACATGTTAGGAGAGAATAGTGGGAAATGGCCTGAAAAGTGTGCATGTAAAGCTTATGGGATTTGCAGACTTGCAGACCCAACTCATCTGTTTATCCTCAGGCTAGATAAGATTCAGTGAAACATGCATTGTTTAAAGGAGCTTTGTTTCTATTATGGCAACTGGATCACAGGAGGCTGACTTTGGGATCTGAAGGGCTCCAGTGCTCCCCCATTGTACAAGGGCTGTGATGTGCGCTGGACCCTTCCTCCAGTGTCCTGGATGTTAGACTTTTGTAGCATGCAGGTGGGAGGTTTGTTATCCTTCAGAAGTTCTTTTCATTCATCAGGACCTGTCATGCTTGAGGTGGCATTTCCTTTCCCAAAGTAAACATAGATTGTAAGTACAATAATGTGTCACTGGCCTAGTAGACTGCCTTTTTATGTGGTTCCGTTTTTTTTCCTCCTCAGGCGTGGACCTGCAGAGCCGCTAGAATGTTTCACAGGGCCACGAGTAACATACAAAGAGAGAGATCTTCCCTTCTACCAAGGAGAACAGCCTGCTATCCACACACCTAAGGGGAGCTACAGCCGTGCGCCAGACACAAGAGTGGCAGAATTGAGGTACCCCCAGTATTACCCAGCCCAGCCTGTTGCAAACCAGCACAAAGGATCCCCCCGGCAGGACGTGCCACCTTCCCCTCCTCAGTCCCACCGAGCACCGGCTTATCATGAAGTTGTCAGACACCGTGGGACCAGTCCAGACCAGTACCAGTACAGGCAACAGGATCCCAGGCAGAAGGTGACCATGACTGTATCTATATAGCCACGCACTGGACTTGCTAGCACAGACCAGGAGGAGTCCTGTCGGACGTCATCCTTGTAGAGCTGTTTCCAAGCGTAGCTGCCTGTAAGAATGGCACACGAGACCTGGAGTCGTTCTTACTGAGCTGGGCTCAGCGTAGGTGCTTACTAACAGGCAAACTAAAGCCACATGAGGTACGGTGTGTTTTGAGTATGTGAGGTACCAGACGGTTGAGTATTTTATAATTCCTTTTAAAAATATGAAGTGGCTGCTGGAAATGAAACGCAACATTTAATACACCTCAGGGCTATTTACTGAATCCAATTACACCCCATGCAGTACCTAGCTGTCTGTGTAAGGGCAGAGGAGTCACCAGAGTTTACTTCAGAGTGCTGTTGTAGAGCCTTTTAAGTGAGCACACAGCCTGCAGTACAGACTTCATGCAGAGCTGGGGATCTTGTGTAATCCGGTGTGTGATCATGAGTTGACAAGGGACTGCCACAGAGGTAGCTGCCACATGCCAGGCACATTCAGACCAGCAACTCTGTGCTTTAAGGATGCTGCAGTTCCAGATTTGTAATCTGGTCTCTGTCTTCCTCTTTCTTTTTGGTGGTGGCAAAAAGAAAGCCTTCATTTTTTGAAGTTTGTGTATCAAGTCTCCTCTTGCTGCACCTGTGACATTTGGAGCAAGGCAAAAAGCTTTATCCTCTATGCTTGGGCAGGTTCAAAGGACAGGCAGGCAGCCAGCTGAGAACTGTGTATGTAGGTGTGCGTGTGTGTGTGTGCATGTGAGTGTTTCTTAGTTATATACCATGCACTCTTTAAATGGAAACCCTGGAGATCAGACCTTCAGCTGCTGTTACTAAGTGTCGCTCTTGGGGTTTCAGTGGAACTGGCCTTTAAGAAGTGTCTGAGGAGGTGACACAGGCATGGACTCCCTAGTTGATAATAAGTTACTGTATCAGATGCTGCCTTGGCTCCATCAGGACAGCCCCTTCCCAGCCCTCTCCAGCCGGTGTTCCAGCGAAGTGCCTGCCCTGTGTGCTGTGCCCTGGCCAGCCTGCTGCCACTGGAAGGCACCGTTTGATGCAGGGCCACCCTCAGTCCACAAGTGAAGCTCAGCCTTGGGCAGCGCCAGGTCCCACGATGCCAAGTGCCAAACCACTTGAGTTCCTGCAGCCAGAGGCCATCAGGTCAGTGGGTAAAGGAGCTTTTCACAGCAAGGGGTTAGGGAAAAGACAAGGGAAGCAACCAGGAGGGCTTCAAGACCCTGGGTTCCAGGAGGAAGAGGAGAGCATAGCTGTTTGAAGCCAGTGAGAAGTTGTGCCTGGAGAGAAGGGGCTAGCAGTGCAGCATCCAGGGGGGCATAGGGTGGTGGGGTACATGCCCAGCTCTTTGCCCCACAGAGCCTGAGCTTGCTCTGCAGCCAGTCAGCCTGGGAGGAGGTCAGAAATCCATGTCCCCAGCCACAGGGACCTATGTGACCTGGCCCAAGAGGGCTGTGAGTGCTCACAGATCTCTCTCAAGGATTTTGTCACAGGGAAACTATACAGTCTTGCCACCTAGAAATACATTCTTTCCAAGTGTCCTTAATTCCTCAACTTCTGCCTTTCGGGAGTGTTATTAAACCACTGGGCCTCCTCTCCTCATCAGCGAGAGACTGTGCCCTGGCTAAGGATTAAGCATGAGGATTTCTTTGATGTCTTTTTGACACCCTCAGTATGCAACAGATTAAATCACATCGGTCACTTCCCAGGTATTAAATATCACCGGGAAGGTTTATCCTGCTAGGACTGTGTCTCACCAGCAGGTAATGGTCCTGATGAGAAGCAGCATTTAATCCCAGCCCAGTTTCCCTCTCTGCTGCTGATGCTGGTGAGAGACTGGCATAACCCTGAGGCACAGGGAGCAATTTCAGCTGTCTGACTGGCCAGCAGGCTCTAGCATTTGCATTCACACCAGCCTCTATCCACCAGCCAGGCTAGGAAGCACAGAAGAAGAGACAGCTTTTGGGTGGTGGAGGAGCACCTCCATAATTCAGATACAGGGCTGGACTCCCTGGGGCAGAGGCAGGCACAGCTTTAAATCCAGTCAGGTGGGAGGGAGAGAGGGAGAGGAATGCAACTGATTATGAAACACGTTCATTTGTTTCTTGTTCCGTTTCTTTCTGCCCTCTTCCCTAGTAATGTAGGAGGGAAAAACCTCTGGAGAGAGGGTTGGATGTAAAGCTGGATGTCTCTCAGTACCCTCCATAAATAAGGCACATTCCCCAGGGAAACTCTGCCTGTCATGTACGTGCTTTACACGGCCTTGTACTTCTCTCAGAGAGTTCTAGATGCTGTAGGATACTCAGCCAGGACTTGGCAGCCATGGGGTAGCCGCTGGTGTTACAAAGGCCTGTTGAAAGTGAAGCAAAAACAAATTAAAATACTTTCCCTCCTTGAAATAGAACCCCTGATACATTTGATCCAGCTGTAAAGAAACTAATATGTTTGCAACAGTGGCTTTATCAAGCCAGGCCACAATTAAGAACAGCTCTGAATATAAGCTGCCTTTGTAAATCACTCTCAACTAACCCTTCAAATGGCATCACAGCACAGTGAACAGAACTTATTTACAGTATTTCATGAACCAGGGCCAAATAAAATCTGGATGGAAACAGCTCTTGGGTTATTTATAGCCTTTGAAGGACCTGTGCAATTGTCTCCCCGTAACCTGAATCTTTCCTTGAGAGCTCCCCTTGACTGCATCGGCTCCACTTGGTTGAGACAGACAGATCAAACAAGCAAATTCCAAGCTGTTAATCTTACCCAACAGGTTATTAAATGATGCTTCTGCTCAGTAAGTAGGAGTCAGTAGAGAGAGCTTCTTGCAATCAAAAATAAAAAGTAGTGCTATAAGTATAATATATGGATGCATCCTACAGGTGAGGAGCTAAAGAGGAACAACAGTCTGACCTAGCTGGGGGAACAAGACCAAAAAGTATTACAGAGCATCTCATCAACCTCTGGTGCCATTGTTCTGGGAGAAAATTGCCATTTGCTGCTTTAATATCTGGTAGAGGTACGGTATTTTCAGAAGTATAATGTGTAACTACAGTATATATAGTCAGCTTTTTTTGCAGTGTAAAATGTATGATTTTAGCACCATATTGTGGAAAAATATGTACCGTGCAGAATTCACGAGGTGCTACAACTGACGGTTGAAAATACACACTTGCAAAATCCAAAAGAGCCGTTAAGTAACAAGTTGTTCTTTTCCCCATATGTCCATATGTTTGGGAAAATTATGAGACTGAAATGCTCTTGACACGTAATTGCCTCGCACTCCCTCATCCAAAATGTGCCAGTCCAGCAGTAAAGTTACTGACGTAGTGGGTGTGAAGGGAGAGTTGGGTTTGCCACAGGAGCAGTGTGTGCCATAAGTGTGCGTGTGAACAGGAGTCAAGGCAAGGGGGAGAGAGGCCCATGCTCACGTGAAGCTGGAAGCTTTGATTTCCTGAGCTGGTGGTGTGCAGCCTGCTTTTCTGACTCTGGCATGGAGCCAGCTGGGCCCAGCAGTTGAAAGATTAAGAGAGAGAAAAAGAGCCTGTAGATTTTCTGAGTGACCACCCACTAGTGAGCCATGATCTTGGCCTGCAAGCCAACATTACCACTGTGATATATTATGATGCAGAAGTCTCTAGGCACCCCTCAAATGCATAAAAAAATACCAATTGCCCTTTGTGGGGAAAAAAATGGGGGAACTAAGCATTTTTAAAAAAAAAAGTCAGGCTCCTGCCTTGTAAAAGTGTGTGCAGCCCTGAATTCCAAATCACTCCAGCTTCCTGATCTAGAAATAGCTTCACATGCTGCCTGATATTTTTACAGATGAATTGTGCTACCTCCTCCTTCCAGCCATCACAGATTTGTTTATCAGAGAGTTAGTGCCGTGAGTGAATCCTATGGACTGCTCTGCCAGGGCCACATCCTGACACTCTTCTCTGAGCATGGGCTGCTCTGCACTTCCAAAAGGCCCCACACCTGTGCTCTGTCACAGTTGTTCTGCAGGGTCCTTAAGCCTTACATGCAAAATCAGAAGCACTATTCACTATGTCTGCATAGAAGAGAAGGCTTTTCAATACAGTATTCTGTTTGTGTCGGGGAGAGACAGGTGCTTGTGATCCTGACAATACCTGTGAGTTTAAGCAAAACTGATTTAAAAATCATGTGTGATTGTTTTGGGGGAGAAATTCGATACATAATTTGAAAGATTTTTTTCTAGTATCACATCAAAGATTTTGATCTTTTGTTACATATGGCTATATAAATTTTACCTGTTTTATTTTGCATTAAAATAAAGGCTTTAAGACTATATATGACTATGTATGTAGAGTCTTTCTCTTCTTTGCATCTACAAAGTCACTCTCAGACATGGATGTGATTTGATATTAGAATATGTATGATCAGACTGGATCAGAATTGGTAAGGTGACTTTTTTAATAAAAAACCACAAACACAACAGTCATGCGCTGCTTTGCAGAAAAAAAAAAGAAGCATCACAGGGTTTAACTTAATTCCCTTCAAATCTGCGTTGTCTTCAGTTGCAGAGCCTGAGTCCTGGTTCCAGAGCCAGGACTGAAAGAGAAACAAGTGGAGTCCTTTGCCATCTCGGATAATTTCAGTTTAGCAACTGCATGTTCATTTCCAAAGTTCCCAGACAGTTTCATCTTGACATTGAGCTCTCCTCTTGCTGTTGGTGTCAATGGAGGTGTTCTGCACTTGTGTAGCAGGTAACAGGTCCAACAAGCAGATAAGGCTGCAGCACTGTCTTGCCAGAGATTTGGGACTCCTTGGAAGTTCTGCGGAGGTACTTAACTTGAGGTATGTAGGTCACTTCTTTGAAGCTGATGACTCTACTTTTCATAGATCATGTGCAAACATAAATCTTTTTGGATCAGAGCTATAGGTTGCACTGAGATTCAGGCAAGAGTACTACATTAGATGGAGTAATTTTCAAAATAGCAGATGCTTACATTAAGTCATCAGTACAAGGAGAAGGAAGAGTATCCTTTCTGAGATGGAAATTTTGGTACATTACAAAGAAAAAGGAGAGTAAAAGAATGAAACAGACAAATGTACAGAAGGTTTACAACACACCATATAACAGAAATTGCAGTAATGGTTCCATAAAAATACATGTATACTGCACTTCAAAACATTTTTAATGCAGGTCTTGGTATTCATGGCCAAGACAGTTGATGGGCAGCAATCAGTCAATTTTGGAATGTATTAAATTATAATCTGTAGATGCCAGTTTTAAAACTTAGCAGATCATAACTTGTACTCACAACTAAAAACTGGATAAATAAAAGTGATACCTCAGTTTCTCCTTCTGCTGGAGCTGTACAAAGAGTAGCAAAGACAGAGTAGGTGTGTATTAAAAGCTAGAAACTCAGTGACCACGGTTTCAGGTGGTGGTCCTTCTGTCTTGGTGGTGGTATCCTGTGGTTTCCCCATGACAGCACTCATTTCCCTGAGACTTGGGCTCAAGTTAAAATCTATTTTGCACTCACTGCTCTGTCTGCATAAAGTATGTGGAGCCATTTGACTGTTAATTAATTTTAATGAACCAGACTGCACCCTCATGAGACCTGTACTCTGCTCTAAGCAGAGTAGGATGTAGTGCCTTTCCACACAGAGGGTCTCATAGCTGGAGAAAGACCAGCAGAAATGCACTGACCTGCTGCAACGTGGCAGCAGTTGAGCAATACCCAGGGTAGAGCATAGCAGCCTCTCAGGCATGAGGAACGTGACAGCTGTGCTGTTTGGAAGGCTTTCAGGAAGCAAAATGCCATTATGAAGATTGGAGTGGAGCTAGGCTGCTCCTGCAGCCTCCCAGGAGGTATTCAGGGCTTTTAATAAGTCCCAGAGGCCTCTGGCTCAAAGGCTCTGGAGGCCTCCTGAGGAGGTTCTTCAAGCTCCCTGCACTTGGTGTGCTTGTCCCTGCAGAGAAGGTGTGGAGGCACTGAGGCATGCCTTGGGAAAGTGTGGAAACATAAAAGACTGAGAAGGGATCCTAATTCCCAAGTGTGGGATCTGCTCCAGGGAGGACAGCTCGGCGGATGGTTGTCCCAGTGGGCTGGAAGGGAGTGTGATACAGGCAATGGGAGAGACAGTTTGCTCTGCATAAATTGCTCTGGGAATGGGGAAGGAGGGGTGAGGGGGAGGAGACTAGGAAATGACAAGGAGAGGAAACTGGAGCAAAGGAAAAGGGATAAGAAATTAAAACAGTTTGGGAAGAGCAAAGGGATCTGGGAGGGTGTCAGACCTGAACAGGAAATAAGTGATGGGGAGAAGAGGGGATTGCCCCTGATGTGTGAAGTTCACAGACCAAGAAGGAAGGTGACACTTTGTGATACACTGACTGCTGCTCCCTAATTTCCATTTTGCATTCCAGACTTGTAAAACCTCTCCACTGTGTCCAGAATCAAGACCAGTTTGCAGCATGAAACTACCTGTGCCTGAGGGAGGAAGCAGAAGAGCAAGTAGGGATTGTGAGGAAACCCATCAACCAGTATAGGGAGAGAGACACCTCTCACCCATCACTGCCCCCTCCCCTAGATCACATCTTGGCACCCAGATCTCACGGCCTGCTCCACACACTCCTCCCTTAGCCTCCCTGGGTACCACTGGCACCACAGAGTCTCCTTCCCTAACTGCCTCTTTCATCTACAGTTCCCCCTGATCTCTGATGTCCCCAAAGTCACATTGAAGCACAACTTTTGCCTTCACCACTGAGAAGCCTTGTGCCATCTGTGAGTGCAGGTAACCAACACCAGTAATTTTACTGGCACCTGAAAGCGATACGGAGTCAAAGCGTGCGGCCCCCAGAGCCAGCACAGTGCGGGCTGGGGCTGTGCCATCGCCACAGACAGGGACAAGTTGCAGTAACGTCTGAATCTGTTGCTTTGTGGGTATAGATTGCAAGAAAAACACATATTTTATCTCCACCATCTTTTTGCTTGTCTAGAACAAGCCTTTGATGTGTGCAAAAGCTGTTTTATTGCTGGCCTTGCACAAAAATCCTGAACCGAGGGCCAAAAAGGTGATTATAGTCTTTAAAACAGAATTAATTCTCAAACTGTTCCCAAAATATGCCTGACAAACTAACCCAAGCCAGACAAGTTGGCTGTGCTTACAGCAAAAAAAACAAACCACTGAGTGCAGAGGAAACAGCTTCGCTTTTCCAGGGGAATATCTGCATCTGAAAGAAAATAATTTATTGGGAAATACGTACAGTAGAGTAAAATTGCAAAATAAGACATTCAATGAGGATTCTATATAAAACTGTGCCCTTTGCCTCCAGCAGGTAATGAATAAAAATGATATAAAGAAGCAATGAACATTCAATGTTTTATATTTAAAATACATTTTGTGAGGAAGACAATGTGGCATAGAAACAGGACTGAAGGGTTCTCCAAGATAATGCCAGGAGCTGCAAGATGTTAGCAGCTTTGTCATATAAGTTTCAAGGTGTAGGTTTTTAATTTTCTCTTATGAATCACAGAAGCAGCCGTGAAAGTTGTCATTAAAATTCACTGCAAGAAGGGTAAACTTACATTAAAACCTATCCCATCCTTCTCTGAATTCTTGGTACTGGTTAGTAAGCAGTGTTAGCTTCTCTGCCAAAACCTTACCTACACAATCGGATCTAATCTCTAGGCTCTGTTAAACTGGAGTTTTCATACATCATATCCTTCAGTCCAGAGAACAAAGAGAAAAAAAAATTGCAGCCTAGATTTTCAAACCAGCAAGCTACAATTTTAAGACTTCATCTGCCGTAATTTTTCTAGGAATGAAAATAGAATAAAAATAGACAAAATATGAAGAAACTAGTTTGTAAGTAAATAAAGTAAATAAGCTAGCCCTCCCTTCCTCCTTCCTTCCCTTTTCCCTTCCTTCTACATATATATATGCACATGCATACAGACATATATACATATATACACAATTGTTGTTTCTTTTGATCTAAAAGCAAGTTTACTCTTCCAACTTATTTCTAGCCATTCCCCCTCTCTGAAGGAGTCAGTAGCTGTAGTGACATATACACATGAGAAAAGTGGTAAAAACGGTGACCACCTGGTTCATGAGTAGATGGATGTACAGAACCACTAAGCACAGCAAAGCAAGGAGGAAGTTTTCAGGTAGAGCAGCATTTCCACATGCTACACGTTGCTCCAGTGCATCCCTGTAAGTGACAGTATGCAGAGGTGAGCTGAGTTTGCCAGGAGGTCCCTGCCCCAGCTATGGAATGGTTTTGCAAGGCTGCTGCAGCCAGTGCTCCTGGGGAAGCACCAGGGCTATGGTGCAATGGCAGTGCACTCACTGGCCTGGCCAAGATGGGAAGGGTGGGTGGCACCTCTAGGGAGACTGAAATCAGAGCTAAGTTAGAGCAATCATGAGGCTGCTCTAGGATTGCAGTGTGACAGCCTACTGATTACTTTGGCAAGCAGAGGAAATCAAAGGCACTCTGAGGATGCCCAGTTTCCAGCCCTATATTCAGATTTGGCCAAACTAATGTTCTGTTCCTGGTCTGCACACAGAGGCACATGCACAGATCTTCCTGATCATAGGGAATGTCCTTCCTTGCTTCACTCCTTCCTTGTTCCTCTCTTCTCTTTGTTGAAAATAAGCCCTCCAGTCCACTCATTTTTCTTTATATATAACAAGAGAACAGTAAGGCCTCAGTCCAACGTGCATTTAATGCAGTTGTTCTGCCAGGCTGTTCCTGGTCTGCACACAGAGGCACATGCACAGATCTTCCTGATCATAGGGAATGTCCTTCCTTGCTTCACTCCTTCCTTGTTCCTCTCTTCTCTTTGTTGAAAATAAGCCCTCCAGTCCACTCATTTTTCTTTATATATAACAAGAGAACAGTAAGGCCTCAGTCCAACGTGCATTTAATGCAGTTGTTCTGCCAGGCTTCCCTTCCTGTCCCATCCCTCCCTCCTAGCACTTGGTTCCACCCCATCCCCGTGTCCTTTCTCCTTTCCCAGTTGTAGAGATTTTCATTGCTGTGAAAGAACAAAGGTAACTGAGCTGCTATTGAAAAAAGACTGACTTGTTTTTTCTTTGCTGGATTGTTTTTGGCATGGATTTTTTCCCAACTCAGTCCCCTAAATTGCATGTGGATGTAGTGGATGGAGCAGTGATGGGAACAAGGCAGGGGGATGAGGATGGGTTGGAGAGTGGTTATACTGCCGTTGCTACAAAACAGAACAGGAAAAGAAAAGCAAGAATGCTAAATCACAGCCAAAGTGCAATATATTTAGAGGCTTGGATTTGAAAACTCAAGCAGCGTCTTCTGCAGCAGTTACATTCCTCTGCACGTTTACTTCTGGCCAAGTTTCCTGAGAGCAGAGGCAGCATTGACCAAGTTTGAATTCCTGAGGCTCTCGCCCGTGGATTTTCTTCTGCGTTTAGCATTAGGAAAAGAGGGGAAATCTTGAGGCTTCACATAGGTTGTGGGTTTTCCCCTTCCTAGGATTACTTACCCATGGAGGCACCATGGAGCCCTTGGAACCTGTCTCCCCTTGCAGACAGGAGGTAGCACACACATCAATCACCTCAATGGTCTGAGCACACAGGATGCCTGGCAGGCAGTGCTGTACTGGGCCCAGCTATGCAGGGCACACTGAGGTTCCCACCCACTTGGGATTCCTCAGCTCGGGACAGCTGCTCCCAAGGATTCCTGTGAGAGGGGTACAGGGGACAGTGAGAAGGCAACCAGCAGATCCCAAAGCATGGTCAGGGTGCTCCTGTTACAGTCCTGGCTCTATCATGGTGGGTATTCTGTAGGACATTTTTGTCCTACTGGGGCAGGCTGGCTCAGGGATGCCAGCAAATGATTCAAGTCATCCTGCAACATGGTTTGTATCAGTGATGGTTTTGGCCAGCGGCAGTGTCATTTGGCTGGTGCTCCCTGAGCCTTGGAAACAAGAGAGGAGCCTGTCTTGCCAGCTGAGCTTCAGGTCCTCCCTGGCCCTGCAGACTCTGGGAGAACAATGAGAGCCCTTGGCCCACACGGGCAGTGTTTGGGGCAGTGTTTCAAGGAGTGCAGCTTTTGTTTTGGCTGTTTGGTTACATGTCTCCTCTTGGATGTTTATGCTGAACAAGAGGCACTTGTTCTTTCACTGTCTTCAATGAGATTGAGTCCAGCTGGATTTGTGCTTAAGGTGTAGAGAGCCAACAATACACCCATCAGCAGTCCCATCCTGAGAGAGCCTGGGGACAATGAGCCCTGGGTGCACATGCATGTCCATGTGCTCTCAGGAGCAGGAATAAAAACGCATTTTGCAAAAGCCTCCGCAAAGTGGGTCTGGGTACCAAGCCCAGGGGGCAGGTCTCAGCACTCTCTGCTTTGGGGAATGCTTTGTGGGCCCAGGATGTTTAAGTTTATCCTCTAGCTGCCAAGTAACCTACTTGTCTGCTTTAATTTGCTAAGCCTCTTTATTTTTAAGAAATTTTTTATTTATTTAAAAAAACCCAAACATTTCCAATTAATTCACTCTGCTCCTTTCACCTCTATCTTGCTCTTCTCCCACACCTTCTATAGCCAGAGTCTTGCCTCACAAGCCAGAACACGGATCGGGGTGAAAACATAAATTAGGCCCAGCAAATGCCAAGCACACACAAGCACATTGAGTGGATGCCTGTGCAAGGCAGGCAGGCTCCCAATACAGTGATTTAGCTAATGTGCAGCCCCCTGCCACATCCAAGAGGGTCTGTGTGCAGGGGAGGGTGGTGAGTTTGCCAGGGACTGTGTGCAGGGGTCCCAGGCCCCACAGGACTGCCCTGGTGCTTTGGGACAGCACCAGCAGATTATTAACCAGGGCATGGGCTCAGTTTACTTTTACCCCTGCTGTGAGCCTTCACAAGCCAAGATGTTTTAAGTTGTCCTTATCCTCAGATTAATAAATGCAGCACTGTGAGAGTATAAACACAGGAAAAGAACTCACAAAAATAAAACACCCAAAAAATTCAGATTGGTGCTGTACAGTCAGGACATTTCTTTTCCTGACAGGATATGGGATCAGAGTTTAAAAATATGCATTATGAAATGTGTGTTGGGGGCCAAGGGGGGCCAGTAGACCAAATTAAGCACATTGTTGTCTGAGCTGGAGAGCCCATGAGATGAGATGGTTTAGCAGCAGGTCCCTGTGGCAGAGTGCCCCCCAGCAGGGGCTGCAGGTGGGCAAGGAGGCACCACAGAGCCAGCTGTGGTACACAGCTAGTCTTGGTTCTGCCCCCCATGAGGCTCACTGGCAGCAAAGGGTGAGCAGCAGCAGAGGCACTGGGTAGGTGATGGCCCCAGGCAGAGCTGCTGCCCTGCAGGGCCAGCCTGCCCCACTGGCAGCTCCACCACAACAGGTGTGATGGCCATGAGCAAGCAGAGTTCTGGGCCACCTTCCTTCAGACTCCAGCCTCCTCAGCCAGCTTCTGCAGAGGCAAGGGAAGTTCTGTGGTTGTGACCACCCTCTTCCTCACTCACGCATCCCAGTGACATAGTATATTCCCCAAAAGCAAACCTCCTCTTGGGATGTGGCTGTTTTTCTCCCTGGCAGAGGCTGGTCACGGAGAGAGGAACTCTGGTGTGGGTGCATTTTTACTCCTGTCTGCTGGGGTCCCCTCCTGCAGAGGCTCCCTGAGTGGTCGTCTGGCTGCCCCCACACAGCCCCCCAGGCCACACCAGGAGAGAGGTGGGATATAGGCTGCAGGGCTGTGGACAAAGCCAGGAAGCTGTTGCTGGTCAGGCATTTCAGGGGAGGGCATGATTTCCACAACAATAAACGCATCTGATTATTTGATTAGAGGGAAGATGAGGTCCCCAGGAGGAGGGCCTCACATACAAAAGACAAATAACTCATGCCCGGGCTGGCAGTCACAGAGCAGGAAGATGAGGGCAATGTCCCATTGAGGCTTTGATCAGCCAGGGTCAAGCATGTGAGCTGCTAAAGTTGCTGAAGACTGACTAGGAGAAGAAGGTTCCTGCTGCAGCATCATGCCTGGTGCCCTCCCAGCCCTCCACTCCTCTCTTCTGCAGGCCTTCACCTTCTGTCTAGGTAGCAGGTGGGAGCATCCCCAAGCAGGTCCTGCCTCTTGGCCTCTCCTGGCTCTAACTGGGCATTGCAACACATTCCTCTACTGCTGCTTTTTCCTTTGCATCTCCTGTGGCAAGCCAGTGAAAGACCCCTCCTTGTGTCCTTTGTCAGCCCTCTTGCCATGGCACAAGTGGACAGACGCTGAGATATTGGCAGCAGTGGGGAGACAGGAGAGTGATGGCAGGGCAGAGATGATAATTTTCCAATTCCACTTCTCCTGGGCACTTGCATAGTTTGGTCATAGTCATGGGCACTTGGGGATTTTCCTGTCCCCTGGAGAGTCGAGCTGTCCCCCTTCACGTCTGCAATGAGAGGCTCTGGAGAACTCAGCTGCATTTCAAGGGATGGTTCTCAGTGGCACCAGCAACTGGTGATCCTGTGATTTACTGATGGTCCTGGATGGAGTCTGGATAAAGATTTTAGCATAGCTGTTTTACAGCTGTTCTGTGTGGTCGGGTGGCCCCAAAGCCTTGGTGCCCCAATAGCTTCATCCACGTGAGTTCATGCTGTGAAACAGCCTCAGGGCTTAAAGGCACCATGTGTATATAGAAAAGGGCTTGGAGATCTAAGCTGCACTTTTATTCTCCCTTGGACTGAGCTACAGTATGTGTAAAAGTAACATGTATTTGGCCCACAGAATCAGAGTGCTTGGAAGTGAGAGCAAGAAAGAGATGATTTGGCACTTGGAGATGGGAGCTCTCCAAGATTTTACAAACACAATGGAATTAACCCTTTCATGAGATAGAAACCCTCCTGCATGGAAGGAAGCACTGGCTGCACACAGAAATCACTGGCACTCCAAAAAGCAGGGTAAGCAAAAAAAAAAAAAAAAAGCAACTGTTGTTTCAAATACAGGTTTCTACACAGAGCTGCATTGCATAGGTGCAGTATAGAGATCACTGTGCAGACAAGCTCTGAGATTTTGATCCCAGGTTATATCTGAGAGTTTATCTAATGCCAAAAAAACCCACAAACCTACTTCTCCCTTCAATGCATGTGTACTCTGTGAGGATTTCTGTGTAGATGTGAATAGAATAGGCTGGGGCAGTGGAAGTTTGTGCTGTGCATGCTTCATAGCCTCTCTCACTGCCTAGCTCTTTCTAAGCTGTCTGAGTGGCCAAGGCCACAAGAAAAGGTTTACCAGTCTGTCATCTCACAGCCTCAGTAAATCATCCCAATATCATCTGGCTCAGAGCTCTTAGGAATCTGGACAACCTTGGCAGAAAGTGTAGGTAATGGACTGGGAAATCTAGTGGAAGAGTTTTGGGAAATATGAGACTGCAAGACATGACTCTTCCCTGATCTACCTCAAGATCTTAGGTCTCTGCCTAGGAGTGCAGCTAGAAATCAACTCTTTAAATGGACACTACATCAGAGACACTGACTTACCAGTGGCCTGGGGACAATTACCTATCAAAGTTCTACCTGGGATATGTGTCACTAGGAGACAAACAATACCATCTGCAGCCTGCCCCTTCAAGATGTCTTCTCTGTTTATAGAAAAGAAGGGGGTGGTAAGCATCTGTTAAAATGTATTACTTTTCAGCATCATCTTTGAGGAGTCATATATTTTAGTGGCACTAGTCAGTCAAAACTGTCTAATGGCACAACAGTCAGCGCTCTTTAGCTTCTTCCTTGCAGTGGCTGTGGCAGAGGAATAGGGGTGCTAAAAATAACATTTCTGTCCCAAAATATCTGAACTTACTTGAGGGTGTATATGTAGAGGGAGCACTAATATTTCACAGGGGTGGTGCCCTGTGACCAGTGCATCCCTAGGGAAGCAGAGATCTCTGCAGACAGGGAGAGTAGAGGAGTGAAACCACAAGCTCAGGGAACAGGACAAGTTTTGCAGAGCTAAAAGAGATGCTTGTGCCTCCTCCCATAACTGCAGGCTCTGAAGCAATTACCAAAAGGATCAATAGGTTTAAGCTAATGAAAAAAACAGGGAAGAAAGATGTCTTCCCCAACCTGCACCCACATTCTCATTTACCTTGGGCAAAAAAAAACATGCCTGGATATGAACTGTGCACCAAAGGCAGTATTTTGTATCAACTCACAGAGGGTAAGTGACTTCATGTGGTATATAGCAGTAGGAATTCAGGCATGTAATGTAATAACAAGAAAGGATTTTTAGATTTGTCTCAGAAATCCTGCTAGCTCAGACATTATAAGGAAAAATGTCAAAGTTTCATGTCCATCTATATCTTAAAAAGAGTGAAATACATCTCCAGTTCTAGCAGAGTTCTTTATTTTGCAAAATTGCTGCAGGAAACATGGGCAAACAGCACCTCACATCTGAACTGCACATTAATGTCCCTCAGCTCTTTACTAGTGTAGTTAAATGCCACAGAGCAACTGCTTAACTGACTTCTTTGTCTCGTAAACTTTTCACTAGTCATCTGCATGGGATGTCACAGCACCAGATCCAAGCTTCGATCAGGGCTTCCAAGCAAGATCGCAAGGCAAATAATAAGGAAAAGTCTTGCAGTGCTGCCTCTGGGGGTGAAACAGCAACACAACACAGCAGACCAGGACAGGACATGAAAAATACAGTATGCACTTAGAGCTGACAGCCATAGTGTAATGTGACCCCAGTCACATTGGTATTTGATTAGCGAACACGAAGGGATTGGGAAACAGCCCTGCTCTGAGGAGAAAGAAATCTTTCATATCCCCTATAGTCAAGCCCTCAGATTTGTTTTATCTGGGAGATGGCATCTGAATGCTTTAGCAGAACAGGCTGTTCTACTAGAGCACATTAACCCCCATATGTCCCTGTGCACAGGACTTTCCCCCCAGAGGTGCTGGTTTAAGGTGAAGCAGTTTGCAGCAGTCCCAGAGGAGCTCTGTGGCAGACTCTGTTGTGGTTTGTGAGCCTCCCATGTGCCTGCTGTGTGTAGGGCTGTGGCCATCACACCACAGACAGGGAGAGCTTGTGAATTTGTGTGTGATGCTTTTCAGTTCAATTACTGGGAGATGACTGGAGCAGTAAGGGGGAGACGAATTTTTTATGCTGCAGCAGGGTCACACGCTCTGTCTGTCTCTGTGGGATCTC
Organism: Acanthisitta chloris; assembly: GCF_000695815.1. Classification (NCBI taxonomy): domain Eukaryota; kingdom Metazoa; phylum Chordata; class Aves; order Passeriformes; family Acanthisittidae; genus Acanthisitta; species Acanthisitta chloris. Next base: position 10,193 of record NW_008679136.1, on the reverse strand, counting down.
ACAGAGGGACAACCAACAAGTGTTCTCCTCCACTTCCTCCTCCCAAGGCTGCAGATGGCAGGTTCCTCCTGCACACAAACCTGGGCAGTTGCTAGCCTCTCCAGAGAACAGCTCAGCATAGCCAACCATCACAAAAGAACCATTTTAGGGCGCAAAATTAGAGGCTCCAGCTTTCCTTTCCCCTCTTCTCACACCCCTCCCTGCTGCACCACATCTCTGTGATATTTTATTTCAATCAGCTTTGTTTTGCTCCTGAAATCTGCCTCACTTCCTCTGTCCAGAAATTTCATTTCCCTTGGAGAGAGGTAAATAACGGCAGTCAAAACCCTGTGTGAGTACTGCAGCCTGGAGTGCCAGGAAGCAACTAGTGTGTCTGATTTTCCAGTTAAAGTCCAGGTGCAATCTCAGCAGCACAGCTACTGTCTGCCTTTCAAGCAGATGTCTTCATCTAAAGCCCCCGCGACCACCCCACTCCCTTTGTGCATCCTCACAGGGAGGACGGGAGCGGGAGACAATATAAATTAATATCCATTGGAATGACAGCAGCTGGTGCCTTGCATAGCTGCGAACACGTGTTTTAGAAGTAGAGTGATTAGTCGTAAAACTGTAGAGCTGAATGTTTATGCTTGATCAATTACAGGAAAACAATAGATGGTGGTTTTTTCCAAGTGGGAGGAGTGAGGGGAGGGAGGCTATAGCCGTGAGATGATTTTCTTCTTTTTTTTTCTGTAATGATAGCTGCAAAGAACATGGGGCCTAGTTACCAAAGGGACTGGCAAACAGCAGCTTCTGAGAAACCCACTGGTTGCAGGCAGCACTTTTGAAAAACAAGATCTGTGTGAGACTTAGACTGCAAACTTCTTAACATTTAAGAGGGATAGACTCAGCTGCCCAAAGCAAGGAGCATGTGAGAAAGAATTAGGCCAATCTTTTTAGTGCACGAGCATGCATGCATTATGTGATAGGCCTTTGTCTGTAAGAAGTCAATTTATTTTGTTTCTATACCTAGAACGTCTGCTACTGCCCCAGTTAAGCAGAAGTGGTCCTGTCAGAGGAATGCCACATTTGTGGCTGCAGTGTGGCACAAGAGTGTGCTTCAGCTTCAGTTCCAGTTCCTTAGCAGCACTAATTGCAAACACAGTCTGTGTCCCTCCCTACATCCGCCAAAAAAAAAGAAGAAATTGAGTTACATTTTGCAATAATTCTAATGGAAATGCTAATGGGATGAACAGCAATACAAGGCTAGTGAATGACCCAGCAATTTCATCTGTGCTGGCAGCGGATGACCATCTAAACCATGTTCGGGTAATTCTTCCTCTCATTAGCAGCACAATAACTCATTCTCACAAATCTATAGGCATTTGCTATAATTTTTTAACATGGCTGGAAACAGAAGTAAGCACATGCAGTATGCAAGCATTAGAGCATGTGTTGGCTGTAAATCTATCTGGAAGTGGCCTGATCCTGTTCCTGGTTAAGCCAGTGGGAATTTTGCCATTGACTTCAATGGAAGCAGGATGGGATTTTTTGGACTTATTTTAAAGTAAGACTTTGTTTCTCTGGAACAAAGCTTTCAGATTCACAGCTACATTTCAATACTTGGCTTGGACTCAGGTCAATGCACCTTTCATGTGTTTAACAGATGGGGCTTCTTTGCTGCTCACCTTCTGTTTGGCATCAGCAATGTAAACGGTCTCTGCTGGGTGACAGCTGCCCAGGACCTGGTGTGCATGGGACCTGTGGCTAGGCTGTGGGACTGAACTGAGAGTAGAAGGGAGCTCACATTGACTTCTCTGGGCACCTTTGGTCCAAATATGTTAGAGTACTTGGAAGAGAAAGACACTGCTTTTATGTTTTTCAGCAAGTGAAAGGCCAAAATGTTTCTTAGAGCACAGAATAACAAGATGAGTGGAGGTGAGGAGCATAGGGACCTCTGCTCTGCCTGGAATGGGTCTACTATTTCTGTGGTGTGCCATGTAAAATGAGGGTAATTTCAATCACTACAGCTTTCTTAAACTACCTGTAGCCCACTGTGTTGCAAGTACTAGGATATACATATATATTTTTACCTTAAAAATGTAAAGAAAATAAGAGGTTTATATACAGTTTATGACCATATGTTTCTTTGCTGCTGCCACAGTAGCTTTTGAACTACTGAGTAATTTCATCAGAAATACAAATCTGCAAGATTTGTAAAAACAGCTGGGGATATAGGACAGAGACCATGCTAGTGCCATCATGCTAGGAAAAAACTGAGCTCAACTTTACTATACATCCATGGATCTGACCATATGCTAAGCAATTCTAGGAAAGCAGAGTTCATTTGTCCTATTGCTAACAGAGCTAATTGTTTCCTTGATATGCATTTCTGGTGGCCACAACATGACAAGTCCAGCTCTTTTTTTCTCATCGAGGACTTTTCCGCTGCTCCTCTCTAGCATTGTCTCTGTTCCCACCTGGCTTCATTGATAAGCACTTTCAGCCCCTCCTTCCCAGCTTTGCCTCTGCCCTGTTCCCCACAAAGAGCCCCAGGCTCCTCTGCCAATTGTCTTCTCACTTTCCAGGGAGACATCTCTTCTCCTTCACACTCTGCTAGCAGTGTGCCCTGAACCCTCATTCTCATTACTCAACCAGGGCAGTCTCACTCAGCTGTTAATGCTTTACAGATCATCCCTAGACCACCATCCCTATCCAAAATTCCCCCCACCACAAAATAACTCAGAAATGAGACAATTAATATGTACTATTTAAATAGAAGGCTTAAACCCAAAAAGCTTTTGCAACAACTTCCCAGTCAGAACCACGGAGACTATTACAAGGCAGAAAAACCTAAGAAACAGCAGCTGTAAAATATATTTAAAAGCCTTTATTCTTTCCTATCACAATGTGGCAAAAGAAACTAAATACAGCTTTCCATTTGTTTAACTAAAAGCTGCCATTCCTCAGTCTCTTTGATGATAATGATACCCACAGTTACAATCAAGCTGCAGCATACACATGGAAAACTTTGAGCTATGTACCAACTTTGCACAATGTATTATTAATAGCAAGATTTGTGAACCCAAATGCTCTGAGGTGCTGAGAGCAAGGGAAAGCCTGACTGTGCTGGGCTCGTGGTTGATGCTGATAAATGTAGCACACTTAGGAGGAAAGAAAAAACCTGCAACTGAGGATTGTTTGTGTTAAAGTAGTTACTGGACCCACTGTGCTGCGCATGGGGAGAAACCATTCAGGAGTGTGACATCGAGCAGAGAAGTCAGACAAGGGGTGGGAGAGAACAGGCATTAGCAGTTTCATTTTGCTAATATGGAAATGAAACAAAGTATAGTAAAGGTCCAGTACTGTCTACAGGCTTACACTGGGGTGGGTCCTGGGTCACTTGTCTAGCTCAGAAAGACCAAAAGACCCTACTGATTCTCCAAATCTGAAGCTGGATGGCCAAAATCCCCCTCATTTCAGAGTGTCTGATAGTACTTATTCTCGTGTATCTTTTTACTTCAGCAAATTCTTGGTGCTAAGCACTAAGTTTGAACTTCTGAGAAGCACAGCCTGAATTTGCAGAGGGCCATGTGCTCCTGATGTCCAGTGAAGGCAGCTGAGCACAAGAGTAAAAATACTGCCCTGCTGTAAGAGCTGCTCAGAAAATGGGCAGCTTCCTGACTGTTGTTCTGCATGTCCCAGTTCCCTGGAGGACCATCTAGTGCAGTTATTTGAGGTATGGGCCTCAGTGCTACCCTATTGACTGTGAAGCAGCCTTAGCAGCATTGATTTCCATAAGACGTTACACTAAAAAATCAATGGGGTCTGTGTGCAGGGTCCTGAGAGAGGGAGGACACATCTTGGGCAAGAGATCTCCTCTGCAATGATAAGGAAGCTGCCCCATCCCAAGAGGGAAAGGATGATGACTGTGACCCAAAATGTTCACAGAAAGGAAAAGGGAGCAGCGTAGAGCTCCCCTGAGATTATGGATTTCTTGTCTATGAAGTGGCATAAATGCAAGACCTGACCTGAGATGTGCATATATGTCAAAGGGAGGATTATGAAGACGATCTTCAGTCTGATACATCCAGCAGAGCTGTCTCCATCAAGATCATACATAGTATCACTCAGAAATTTTTAGGAAGGTAAACGCGTACATAGGTTCTGTGCCAAACATGCTTTGAAACGTTCTCAAAACACAAGAGTGTTTGGCTATGATGAAAACACAGCTTACTGCCTAGCTTCTAGCTATCAGCTGGGATCCACTAGATTTGTTCTTATTTGTCTTTTATTAGCAGATTAAAAGTGGGGGTTTCTTCTGTTATGAGATTGCTTTTTGAAGTCACTGACATATGCTAGGTGACATCAGGTGAAAAGCAGTGGCTGCCTTAAGAATCCCTGACTTCCTGGGACATCCTCACCGAAGTGTTCTATGTTAAAAACCCATCTCCAAACAACTGCGTATCCAGCAGCAACAGAAGTTCCTACCTCTGATATTGCACAGGCATAGTCAAATGGCAATATCTCCCTCGACAGTTTACAACTTCACTAAATGCTAAAGTAATCCACAGGCTTGTCATCCATGTTGTATCTGGCTCTTGGATTTTGTCTGCTTTGTCTCTTCAGACTGTAAACTGTTTGAGGCAAGAACTGTCTCTGACTCTGTGTTTGGACAGCAGAGAGGTCCCAGTCCTTGCACAGCCAGGTACAGTAATACAAATAAGGCACAATAATTTATTTTAGAATGAACATCAAAGAAAATAAAATATTAAAAGAGAAAGAAAATCTTTTATAGCTCAAAGCTTTCCCCCATGACTGTGCTCCAGAAGAATGTGCTATCTGCTGAGGGGAGTGTATAACTCCAGTTTGGGAGGGCTGTGTGAAGTACCACCACGGAAGTCAACGCTGGAATGTGCTTGGGCATGGGGAGGGAGGGGGAAGAAGGGAGAGGTCAAAAGCTGAACCATGATAAGCAAAGGAGAAATCCCTTTAAAATATACACATGCATTTTCTTGCCAGCATCTATCAAGGCAAGAGCCAAAGCATGGTAATGGCATTTTGTTTATAAGAAAAAAGAAGTAGCTTCTGTCTTAAGA
>NW_008679136.1:0-5095 GCF_000695815.1 Acanthisitta chloris | reverse complement strand
GGGGGGGAGGGAGGGCAAGTTTAAGAATTTGTGTATTTTTAAGGAGGTGTTTTAATAAGAGTGGTGGCATGGCCCTTTCTAACACTGAGCACAGAGCCCTGTAAGTGGTTACAACAGAGCATGACACACACTGTGGAAGCCAGCCTGGTGGAAGTCAACAGCAGCACTTAGAGTTAAAGATATCATGCTGGCTTTGCAGGGCTCAACCACTTGGGTGACATCCAGCCATCAGTGAAGTTGATGGGTGAACTCCCAGCAGCTTCAGCAGATTTTAAATGAGGCCCTGGTTTGTGACTGTAACTGGGTAAGGGTCCACAAATGTGCCCCTAATTCAGTCTGTAGAAAATTTGCTATTGACCCTAACTGGAGTGTGGTCCAACTGGAGCTTCTCCAGCATGAAGCTGACCATGTGCAGCTCTGTGAGTAGGAACCACAGTCAGTGACCCATTTTGGGTGCTTTTAGCAGGTGAACACACAGAGCTCCGTTCACCTCACACTACCAAGAGGTTATTTGATTTTTCAAGAGTCTTAACTGCACCTCACAGTTACAGTAGAGTAAGAAACTTGAGCCCCATTCAAAGCCATCAGTAGAAAAGCCCACAGAATTGCCAGGGTCTGTTGAAGGAACACAGAGTCTACAGCTCCATGGTCTCTTCTTTGCAGGTGAGAAGCAGCAGTGGGGGATCAACACCTTCCTCCCAAGCCAGCACCAGTGGCTCTGTGGAGAAGGAGGATACCAAAGCAGAGAGGGAACCAAGCAGTTATGCGTGGAGATGGGATCAGGAAGGATGGCTTTCCCTGAGGCTTGGGGGTTTGCTGCAGTGGCTTCTGGTGCCCTTAACAAAGGCCAGGCCCATTGGCACACTGCAGCAATTCAGGGTCTGTCCTTCCAGCCTGGGTCACTGTATGCCCCTCTCCCCTCCTCCATTTCCCCTTCCAGATCCATTCAGTGTGCCAAACAACAGCACACAATCATCTTGTGGGGGTTATTTCTGCCTAATGTACCCACACAGTGGGATTTCAGTGAACATTAAAGCAGTAGATGGAGCCTTTAATGAAGTTAACCTGCTGAAACCAGGAGAGCATTTGGTTGAAGTACACCTGAAAGCCCAGGATTACACAGCAGCTGCTTCAAAAGAAACCCATTGCCTCCTTTCATACCACTGTCGTATTGAGAAATAATACAGCACCTTTATATTCCGCCTAATTTAGTCAGCCGGCTGAAGTCTGAAAGCTTTTCTTATTAACTCTGAAGATGCAGAGGCTTTCCTCCCCTCAGTCAGCACCACTGCCCTGCACCCCCACACAGGCTGCTGCTCAGAGCAGGCCCCCAGCAGCATCTGCACTGCTCCTGCAGCTCAGCACCTCCCGAGCCAAGAGGAATCACTCTCCCTCTCTCCACTAATCCGATGATGGATTTTAACTCCATTAGTTTGCTTCCTCTGTACTCTTCCCTGTTTTCTGCTGTTTATTCATTTCCCCCCATCCCCTTGTTCTGTGTCTTTATTTCCTTCATCACCTCTCTTCTCCACTCTTCTCTCCTTTTACCTCCTTTTTTTTTTCCCGCTCCTTTTCATTTCTCCTTTCCAGGCTGCCTCAGTGCTCCCTCATTTTCCCTGCAGCAGTGTTGCTCCCCTACTCTGCCCACAGCTCTCCACCAGCTCCTAGCACTGCAGTAGGGCAGTCCTAGCCCAAGACCTGCGATGGCTGCCTGAGCTTCAGGCCACACTGCAGCCAGGCAGCATGAGCACTGTAGTGGCCTCTGCACACCAGCAATGCTCCTCCTGTATGAAGTATCTGTGAGCAGGAGAGGCAGGGGGAGAAAGCAGCTCCCTGCTACCCTGCAGACAGGCTGACAGCAGGAGAAACGGAGGGGAGACATGTTAGAAGGAGGCAAGCAATAATGGGATGAGTGGGCAGTAATGGGGGGGCAAACACTGAACTGCTACAGCACCTGCAGAGCTGAAGGGGCAGGACTCTGGCCAAGCCCTGCAGCCACTGCTTAGCAGATCAGCAGATGTCATACTTCCCATGAAAAATTAACAGGGCAGTTTGATAATTAAGCCACCTTTAGTCTGAAAGTTTATGGATTTGAATGCAATGTGCCAAACTGCTTTCTCCAAGTTGGGGTATTGGTCTGCTTTTGGAATACAGACAAATTCCCCAGCAAATAATCTAGTTGAAGACTAGGGATAAAGGTATGCTAAGGTAATTATTGGCTATTTGTGGTTATAAAATGAGATCTCATAATCATGCACCTGATAGACTAATAAAAACATTTTATATGATGCACTTAGAGCTTTCTAACTGAAGATTTTAAAACACTGTCTGGAGGAGGAAAATTGCAACAAGAAGTCTGCACTTCTGCAAGGAGATGGGAGACAACTCATGCTGTCTGCTCCCATGCCCTGCGCTCCTGCTCCTTGCATATCCTGCCAAAAATGTCTGTGTCCCTGCTCTCCTGCTGACTGACAATACTTATGGTTTTATCTAGGCTGGGTATCATTTTTCCCCGCTCTCATTCCTAACCCTGTTTCAGTCCTGCCATGTTATTTTCTCTGGAAGGCTGTCAAGTCCTGCATTGGAAACAGTATGTTTTGACATAAAACTGGGGGAGGCACCCTGTTTGTCCAGCTACTCTGGAGCCTAGAAAAGGTTAGAAGAATACATGATGCCTTGGTTTTAATTTTATTTTCTTTTATATCGGGATTGAGAAAGGCTCTGAGGAATAACTGGGGGGTTTCCTGCTTTACAGATACCTCCTGATGGTCAGTTCATGGGGAGAGGAGGACTAATTTAGCAAGAGAAAACTGTGATTGAAAATAATTGAGGCTGTATGATCGATGTTTAAAAGGAGCTGAAATTAAAAGGAAGAGAAGAGCAGAGCTGCAGAGTACCAGGGAAAACTCTAGGTACACAGGCCCTTGGGTCAGCAGCAGGGAACTAGGCAGTGTTTGAGGAGTCAAAGGCTTTCTGCTGGAAGGGAGGAGAGATGGGGGAAATTTCACTGCATCACAGCTCTGACTAATGCTTGGGCTGCAAAATTCCTTCAACCAAATTTAATGCAGATGGTACATTGAATATTACAGTACCATTAAATTACATGTTGTCTCATTTTCACTGAGGTTTTGTGGATGACATACAGACATGGAAAAATGCTACAGTTCCTGATAGGTTTGGTGAGTGCTTACTTGTGGGTTTTAAATACCCACAGGAGGACTGAACAGAGACCAGAGCCCTGAGCCCTTTAGCAGAAGAAGGACTTCCCAGCATAGAGCGCTGATGAGGTCCAGCCTAGCTTGAGGCATGGAGCAATGCCCACAGCAGCAGCAGCAGCCGCCCCTGGAAACATACAGAAGTAAGTTCAAGGTACATAGCATCACCTTGTGCTCAGTGTCTTCAAACCTGAGAGAGGATTGGAATCCGAGCTGGACTAGTAGGTGTCACCAGCTCTATTATCATCCTGTCCTGAACACCTGTAGTGGTAGAAACTGCAGTAGCACTGCCACCTGGTACTTTAGTTGTGCCTTTCCTTTCCTGATAGTGGTGTGTTGGGGAGAGACGACATGAGATCTGACACTAAACACAGGGATGGATTTGTGGAGAGCTATTGAAAAGCAGCTGAGAGAAACCTCTGTGGAGCAGCAGGTAACTTCATTTCCCATCACTATTTTCTTTCCTACGGTTTTCTTCTCTTCACTCAGTAGCAGATCAGAGCTGTTATCAATTCAAGGTTGTGTTTGCACTCTTCTATTGACCTTAACCAGGGGAAACTGAACATAATGGGAGAAAAATTGCCCCTGTGCTGTGGGGTGCCTGAGATGGGGCCATCTCTGATTAGGGCTTGGTAACCTCTTTCTTTTCCATGCATGTCTTAAGAGAGGAATGATTCATGCTGTGGGTTTATATTATGCTCTGATATCTGTGTTGCAGCTTTCAAGGGCTATTTATACACACAAAAAATCACACTTTACTAGCTTGATAGTAGTTTAACTATAAGTGAGTAGTAAATAATAGTTGCATAATTCCAGTTCAAAGTACAATAAATAAGTCAGTAGACTCTATTGTCACTGGCTTTGCTTCAGTAATAGTAAATAATAGTTGTATAAGTCCAGATCAAATTCCAGATCAAATAGTTGCATAATTCCAGATCAAACTACAATAAATAAGGCAGTAGAGTCTGTTGTCACTGGCTTTGCTTTGACTTCAACAGGTTTTGGAGCACATTTGAGCCACAGAAGATGCAAAATCAGGTACCAAAACACACAGAAGGAAGAGGGACGCTACAGTCCTCAGGGAAACGGCTGAAATATCAGATCTATCTGTCAGGCCAAATCTGTTGCTGTCAATGAACTTCCACTGGCCTCAGAGGAACTCGATGCGTTTGTGTTGTGTGAATGTGCTTAAACAGGTTGGCATCATGATTTCATTGACGTGAGCTGGTGATGCTACCCGTAACTGATAGACAGCAGAGTACAAAATAATTAGTCTCATCACCCTAAATGAATACCAGTGAAATGTTCTTACTTTCCCTCTCACCCACACAATGATGTTTCTCACTTCTGCCACATGCCAGTATCTCTTCGCTAATTGCCAACTTAAATAAACTGAGATAATGTAGCTTTAGTCCTTTTGTCTACTATATATTTGGAAATTGGAATCTATAATCCAGCTACTGATCAACAACATATAAAATTCGTTTTTAAATAGCTTTTTGGTGCAGGGTTTTGCGGCTCATTTCACATCTGTGCTTTGAAATTTCACCTCTCAAAACAGGATGGAGGCGTCAGTTAGCCCCAGTTTGCCAGGTACCGGCTTTTAAGCCTGTTGAAGTCTGTGGATTAGAGCGGCAAGTAAACGCAAGGTCCCGGCCGCTCCTGTCCGGACGTTCTCACGGCAAAGGCGAACAAACTTTCTGAGCACTGTTACGGTGGCTATGTGAACTCTGCTCTCGGTTTGTGTTTTTAAGGAGCATCGCGGAGAAAACAGGTTTGGAGCACGGAAGTGCATTCCCGGAGGGGGTTTGCATTTGCCCCTCGCAGCAGCCTTGGCACCGCAGCGCGGGTGCCGGGAGCGAGGCAGCGTGTGCTCGCCG
>NW_008679135.1:35591-39246 GCF_000695815.1 Acanthisitta chloris | reverse complement strand
ATATATAAATATATATATATATTCAGGTGAACACAGCATAAAAAGTGTCTCTTGCTGGGAAGAGGTGGTGGGAGAGGACCTGTGAGAGTCCTGGCGTGATGCTGGGGCTGTGTGCTGGACAGCTCTGTGTCCTCCTTAAAGCAGCTTTCTCATGACAGGCTGGTCCTCTGTGGTGCCGGGGGCAAAGGGTTTCAGGCTGCTCCTCTGTGTTGCAGGAGCAGAAGTGTTGCTGTGGTGCTTGGTGGACACCAAGAAAGAGTTTTTTGGGGTGTGGTTTGTGCCCTGGGTCTGAGTCTCTGTGTATCTCGTTTTTTCTGGTGACTAGAGGAATAACGAAGTGTGTTGTTTTTCCATATGCACTCTAATCTCAAAGCATTCTTCTTACCACTTCTACCAGCCCAAATCTTCAATGCAAAATAAGCTTTACAAACAGGAAGTGCAAATTCAGTTTCAGCTCTGTGAAAGAATAACTCAGTTGACACAATATACATGTTTTTGTGGAGATACTTTTTGTTTATTATGTTGTGGGGCTTGTGTAAAGTAGAATTAACTGTAAAGCACTTTGTTGTTATGCAACTGTCTTGCATCCATTTTGGGTGCTCCTGAGCTGGTTGGATTGGCTTTTCTTGAAAGCAAAAACTGCACAACTTCAAAACTGAAGATGCATGAGGTCAGCTTAAAGTACCCGTTCCTCTGTGCAAGAGGAATTAAGGAAGTCACAATGAACACTTGCATTTTAGTCACCATTTTGCTTCTGTTCAAGATCCTGTAGAGCAAAGAAGAATTCTAATGTGCTTTTTCATATCATGTTGTGTCTTCTCCACTTCTAGGCCTGCCAGTTGTACAACAAAAAAGGTGGTATCTGCACACAGCAAGACAACTGCAATAAGCTTCATGTTTGTCGACACTTTCTCCGGTGGGAATGTAAATTTCTTCATTGCAAGAGGTCTCATAACCTCTTGGATAGCCATGAATTGAAAGTGTTGGAAACTGGAGGCATTGATGGGAAGATAGCTTCAAACATCCAGATGATATATAATTACAAGCATGCACAATTCAACATGGAACTGAATAAGGGGAACGGTAAGCTGTGAGAAATACTGGGTTTAAATGGGATTTTGAGTTTGATAGAGGTAGAAACCATTCTTGCCTTACCTTTTGGCTAAACCTCATTGTCCTTTCAATACTTTCAGTATACAACTATAAACCAAGAAACTATTATACAAAACCAGTGGTTACGGTTCCAAGGAATAAAGAACTGAAGGCGTCTTTGCAAGTAATGGACTCAATGCTGCATGTGCCACCTTCGGAGGGTAAATATCTAGATATCAGTAACAACTGTTTACATGTGGAATCAGCTTTTGTATTTCCCCTCTTACAACATGTACATTTTTGCCTTCTGCCATTGATCTGCTTTCAGAAGTGGAGTAAGGCATGGCTGAATCATGTAGGAGGGAGAACTGCATTACTATTGCCTGAAATACTGCATGTGAAATAGCTGTGGTGTGGCTGGTGATAACTGTAACTAGCTAGGGTTTGTAACTGTTACTGCTCATCTGTTGTGTCAGCCGTGGGGTGCTGGAAGAATATTATATGGGTGATGGACATCATTCTCCACACAGATTGGGATATTGCCAGCTAGCTGAGGTTCTGGCCCAGCGGTGCTGCTCATTCAGTCTTCTCATGCAGGTTCTGGTAGCACCCAGTCTGGTCAGGGCCAACACCAGTTGCCATCAGGAGCAGAAGATAAAGAAGGTATGGATTGTTTCTAACCCTCTAGTCTTGAGCTGCATGGTTCTCATTGGGATTTGATTCCACACAGCCCTACAGCTGTAGTCAGAGTGCAGCTTATGTGCTTTACCTTACTGTCCACTGAAAGCCATAGTACCAGTCAGCCAGCAGAGCAGGGTTGGGATTTCTGCCCAAGCATTGTACAGCATAGTGAGCAGTAGCCTGGGACTGATCTCTGTACTCGGGCACATTTCTTCCTGGGAAGGAGAGGTAGTTGTATCTGTGCATGCAGTATCTTTCCTTGCCTTCCGCCCATAGGGAATGAATTTAGCTTTGTCAGTAGAGCAGTTGTCTTAATATACCTTCCCATGAGTGAATAGCAGCTTCTAAATCTCCTGTCCTCCTGGAGACAACGGCCTTGACTTTAAAGCCTGTCAGAGTCTAGTACTCTCTGAACAGGTTCTTTTAGACATTCCACACATGGGTGGTGTATTGTTCAATATCAAATCATATGTGTGATGGATGTCATTCTCCACACAGACTGGGATATTGCCCAGCTAGCTGAGATTCTAGCCCAGCAGTGCTGCTCATTCAATTTTCTCATGCAGGTTCTGCTAGCACTCCATCTGATCAGAGCCAACACCAGTTGCCAACAGGAGCAGGAGGTAACGATGAAGGTATGGATTGTTTCTAACCCTCTGGTCTTGAGATCAGCTAATTTGAAGGTAGTTGATTTTACACAGGTGTCATGGACTAACCTTGGTGGGCACCACACAGCCACTCACTTGCTTCCCCTCAACACCCAGGGGGATGAGGAAGAGAAAAGAAAGAATAAAAGCAAGAAAACTTGAGGGTCAGGATGAGGGAGGAAAAAATATCAGAAGTGTAAGTGAAAGAAGAAAAGAAAGTAAAGCAAAAGAAGTAGTGCAAAGACAGTCACTCACCACCTCTGACACACAGGCTGATGCCTAGCCAGTTCTCAAGCAAAAGATAGCTAACCCTCTTAAAACACCCTCTTCTCCCTTTTATTGCTGAGCATTATGTTATATGGTTTGGAATATTCAGTGAGTTTGGGTCCTCTGCCCAGTTGTGTCTCCTCCCAAGCTACTGTGCACCCCCAAATCTATTCACTTTGGGGGTAGGGTGAGACACAGAGAAGGCCTTGATGCTGTATGTGTTCAGCAAAGGTCGGGGCATCAGTGTGTGATCAGCATTGTTTTGGTCAAAAGTCTAAAACACAGCATCATATGAGCTGCTCTGAAGAAAATTAACTCTTCTCTTAGTCAGGCCCAGTACAGTGACATTTCTGATGTAGCAAGAGCGATGCAAAATCCGCTGGAAACAAAGTACAAATGTTTACTTACCAAAACTTAGCACTTGCAATGCACAGTTCCATCACAGTGCTAATATGATTCCCACTGCAGGTCTGTGCAAGATGCTCATTGTGTCTATGCTGGGAAAGGTTGAAGCTAGCTCAAGCACATTACTCTCTTCAAATTCTTTCATGGGTTGTTTAGGTTTAATGCCGCTGAATGGGGCTGAGCTCTGTGTTTGCTCCCCTCATGCTGGTGTCAGGGGAGAAGAAACATTTCTGTCCCCAGCTGATCCACTCGGCTGACATTGCCATTTATCCACCCTCTGGTTCCCTCAGTGTGGGGACAAAGTCAGCTTCTTTGCAAGAGTCATAGTCATACCCTGTGTTCCTCTGAGCTTCCTGACATTGCCCTTCTCCACTGAAACTTCTTCCAGTGTTGGGGGTTATTGGTCGGTCACAAAGCCCTGACTCACATGCTGGGCTGTATGGGGGATAGTCAGATCCTGAAAGTGCTTGACTTGGCTACTGCAGTCAAATCCTTGTTATTTCTAGGGTGAAGTACCAAATGCTTTCTCTTAGGGTAAATACGGACTGATGTGTTCTTTTCTG
>NW_008679135.1:35121-35558 GCF_000695815.1 Acanthisitta chloris | reverse complement strand
TCAAAGGGCAACACAGAAAATAACTGTGATGAGATCTGCGTGTTCTATGTTTGGAAGTACTGCAAACATAAGGGTAAGCTTTATAAAAAGTAATGTAGTTGTTGGAGGACAGTGTCAGCAGAGACTCTCTGCTCAGTGGCTTGGGCTAGTGGTGCCATATGGAATGGCAGTGATAATTGTGCGTTCTCACTCATTCACTTTCTTTCAAGTCACTAGTGAACACTGCCAGAATTACAAACGTCATCAGAGAAAAGTCAAGTGGGTATACTGAAACCCTTTTCCCTTTGGATAATCCATCTATGGCCTATTTCAGCCCTGTTGATGGGGGCAGGCTTTGGGTATGTTTCTGTGGTAAAGGCCTTCACGTGTTAAATATTACCCTTTCTGTAGCTATAGGATCAATTTAAGATCTGGCTTTAAGCTGTCATCATTGACAA
>NW_008679135.1:0-35080 GCF_000695815.1 Acanthisitta chloris | reverse complement strand
ATGTACATCAGATAATAGCCATATTCTGTTCCATTCATTCCTTTAAAAAGTGACCTGAGGTGTTGAAACATCTTAAAAAACCACAGTAGTTGTACCAGCTAAGCTAAAGACAAATCTGGTCCATTTTCCATTTGGTAGTGGCCAGTAACAGAGGTCTGGAGGGAGAAACATAAGTAAAAGCAATTGTATTTGGGGCCTGTCCCTGAGCAGTCACTTGGCCCCAGACATGGCTCTGGCTTGGTTATGAGGAGGTACCATGACATTTTCTTTCCCTGAGCTTGTCCAGTCACTTTCTAAAGGACTAGTCATCTTCTGACCACCTGGCCTTGGTAAAAGATCCACTGAAATTAGCTCAGATTGTGTTTGCTTTTGCTGAGCACATGGACAGTAACCATTGGGTCTGAAATGTTTCTGTGTATTTGGCATCTGTGTCGTGGGTTTGTGTCCTGGTAAAGATGCAGTTCTGTCAGAAGCTCTTTTTCTGAGAGGCAGATGAGTAAGTTACTCTAGAGCTTGAGAATACCTTTTCTTACCCATTACTTTGAAGAGAGGCTACTTAAAAAAATTATTTATCTCTTTTATGGGTATTTTATGGATCATAAAAATTGAATCTGACCAAGAGAGACAAAGGGTTTGTCTACAGGTTTTCAACTCAATTTAAGCACAGTGCTTTTCAAGACAGAGTGCACTCTAACCCCATTAACAAAAAGAAGAAAGAAAGGAGTGAATGACACTGTCTTCACAACTGAGTTTTGTTGCCATATGTTATGTGGTCAGATAGATCAGGGGTCAGGAATGGTGAAACTTCATTTGGCTCTGTCTGTGCAGCAACCACTCCAGCCTCATATCACATTTCTCAGACTCTGCTTCTTGAGGCTTGAAGCTGAAGTTTATAGATTTTTGGACCTGCATAACATGCATGATGTCCCCATGTGCTGGCTGTGAAGACCATGCTCAAAGCAGCCATACTGTGACCACCAAATAACTAAAAGCAGGTAATGGTTGGAGAGTTAGTGTGCTTGATTTGCCACATTTGGCTCAGAAGTTGTAAGTAAGAAGTTCAGTCCATACTTGGCTGCAGAATGTACATCAGCTTCCCCCAGCAGGAGCCTGCAGGTCAGCCTGTGCCTGTGTGCAGCAGCATGCACACGTCCAGGTGTGTTTAGCAGGTCTGAACATGCACTGAAAACATAGATGATTGAAAAAAACCAAAAGTGTTCCCCTTCCTGTGTGAAGGGTACACAGAACTGCTGCAGGTCTGGTATGCAAGGGAGAGAAAGCCTCAAGGTGTAAAAGATGCTGGTTCCTTTTTGGGTTTTCTTGTCTTGCTCTCTGCATTATGAGCTCTTGACTATGTCTGATCTCATTACAGATAAATGCACCTCTGTTCATTACCATTTGCCATATAAATGGCAAATATATGATGGGATCACCTGGAATGACCTTTCCATGATGGAGGAAATTGAAGAGGCCTACTGTGACCCAAAAAACAGCAGGTATAGTGATTATGGACTCCTTGCTTGGAGTAGTGTGAGTGAGCCCTTGCTGAAAAAACGTTTTCTTCCTAAAGATGTCTGACTTCTATTACTTCTGATTACTGAGCCTCTCAGAATCTGGGATCATGTACAGATGAGAATTTTTCCTTTTAAAAAGAAGAGTGCACAAAAATGCTCCAGTCTTTTGTCTTCTAAAAATAACAAAACTATCTTGCATTTAAAACTCTGTACAGGGTAAAAAGTGAGTGAAATACAGTGTTTAGAATATTAGAATTTCCCATAACAAATCATAATTTACTTACAGTAATTAAGTTGGGCCCTTAACAGCATTTCAGAGCTGGTCCTTCTCTGGCTATTTCTTTCCTACTACAGCTAGTATCTGTAATATTATTAATATAATAATATCTATCATGTGCCTAGAGAAATTTTATGAAATGGCCTTTGTGTAAGCAGCCCATCTTTTTTAAATTTTTTCTTTCTCTTTTAATCAAGTGCATTTTCCCTGTAATTGTTTTTTGAAAAGCCCCCCTGTAAGCCACCTGGATTCATAGGGGACCCCAAGACTGGCTTCATAAAATGATATAGTCATTTTGGCCCATGCCTCTTAAGGGAGGAATTGATTCTGGTTTGCAGCTTGCTGGATGGTGCAGATCACAAGCAAGATTCCCAAGAGGAGGCTGCTTTCAAAGTCTTCCTGCCTGGGGGTTCACTTTTCAAGCCTCCCAGGAGTAAGGCCCTGAGTGTCTCCAGTGATGACTGCAATTTGAAGAACTCACAGCTGTGATTGCATCCCTTGTAACCACAGAAAAAGAACAAAGTTGATAAGCTGCAGGTGTTTGCTGGCAAATTCAGTCACATGCTTACCAAATTCTGGTTTTGTACTGAGAAAACCTGTAACTGCTTGCTTGTGGCAGAAGTACCTTTTGCCAGGCTGTGCATGTAGCCCCACACTGTCTGTAAAGCTGCCAGTGACTGAGATGGCACTTGGTGTATCACAGGTCACAGTTTGGTTCTGGAGCTTGGAAATGTTATTCAGAGATGCCACGTGCTGTGGGAAACACTCTGATTTCAGGACTAATTAAATTCAGTCACATATTAAGGAAAATTTCACCACCAGCTTAAACTGGGGATTAGAGAATAAAATACATCCTGCTGACTATAATAAACCTGAATTTGCCCTTACAGCCTAGCAGATAAGAACATTGATTTCCAGACAATGACCTGCTCTTCTTCTCCCATCCGACGCCTCTGCACTCCATCATCAGTCACAAAACCCACACTCTCATTGACCACGCAGTGGATTTGGTATTGGAAGAATGACCAAGGCCAGTGGACTGAATATGGAGAGCAGGTGAGTTCACATCCTGCGCTTTGAATCACTTCTGCAGGAGTGTGTGGAGCCTCTCCCCCCACCAAAACCCCCTTTACTTAGCAGGATTAATTAAGTGAATCCTTGTGCTGGGTAAGGCAGTGAAGCTACAGATGTTCATAACAGATGTGATAAAATGCTGACAGACTGGATGGAGTTGTCCGTGGCTTCTACAGAGATTTAACATGTATACACTGCCTTTATGATATATTGCCTCTTAAATTATTCAGGAAGCAGTTGCCACTCTTCTAAGCATTGCCCTGCTGCCTTGGACAAGGGTTGCTTTGTTCTCTCTGATCAACACACTCTTTTTCCTTGGATGGCCAAGTTCTCTGATGAGAAAGTAATCTATCTGAAAAATGAAGGAAAATAAATAAATGAGGAACCTCACCTTCCTCCAAGGCATGGTGATGAGTTTTCCTCATCTGATTTACAGTATAGCTGCACAAATGGGAGGACACAAAGGTGATCCAGGCACATGGAAAAGGATGCAGGGAAAGATGTTTGAGATAGTGCAGTTAGTAAGGGGTCTCAGCCTTGAGGAGTAACATTGAGAGGCATCCCAGCTCCAGGAGAGATCAGTGCTGTGCAGCCCTCTCCTTAGCAGGGAGAGCTCAGAGAGCCCACTCAGGCTATCATATTGGTGGAATAAAGTGGTTGTTGAATTGCATGCAAAGTGAAAGATAAGCATGAGACTCCTTAAACCCACAACTTTTTGTTCCTTGACAAATTAGTCTTAAAAGAACCACCTGCTATTCATCTGTTAATTACATGATTAGTGTTTGTTTCCAAGCTTCTATGCATCAATGCTCACCATGTTGTCTTGTTCCTTTGCGGATCTTGAGAGAACAAGTTGGAACTAGAAAAAGGTAATGGCCTAGGCCTTTACTTCCTTTGGAGCCTGAAGTAAACTAACACTAGTTTGGTAGGGAGGCAAGTGCATCCATCACACCTGGATGGCAACTGAGCCCACACAGCTGCTTGCTCCCTCTCCTGCCATGGGACTGGGGAGAGAATTGGAAGGGTAAAGTGAGAAAAATTGGTGGGATGAGATAAAGACAGTTTCATAGGGAAAACAGAAGTGCATGCACAAGCAAAGCAAACCAAGGGATTCACTCCCCTCTTCCCATGGGCAGGCAGGTGCTCAGCCATCCCAGGAAGGCCAGGCTCCATCACGTCTCAGTGACTTGGCAAGACAAACACCATCACTCCCAATGTCCCTCCTTCCTTCTTCTCCCCCAGCTCTACGTGCTGGAATGACACCACATGGTCTGGGATGTCCCTGGGGTCAGCTGTCCCAGCCGTGTCCCCTCCCAACCCCTCGTGCCCCCAGCCCCTTGCTGGGGGGTGGGTGAGGAGCAGAAAAGGCCTTGGCTCTGTGCAGTCCCTGCTGAGCAAGAACTAAAACATCCCTGTGGTATCAACACTGTTCTGCACAAATCCAAGCACAGCCCCTACCAGCTACTGTGACAAAATTTGACTACTCCAGCCCAGTACAACTTGTTACAGGAATTTAACTGGGATGCATGTGTGTCTGTCATTACTAACTCTGTGTGTGTATGTTATGAATGTTGAGTACTCACAGTTTTGGGCACCATAGTTCTGGGTAGATTCCTTTGCATGCCACTTATTGTCTCATTTTCTCCTCTCCCCAAGCTAGTTATCCAGGGTTTAGTGCTGACTGTAATACTCCTCCTTTTGTCTCTTTTTTTGTTATCTTTCCCCCACAAAGGGAGAAGGGGACAGTGTGAACTCGCCGTCTTCTGCTGTCATTGAGAATTTGTATCAAGCAGATCCAGATGCCACCATACCTTTCCAGGCTGGCTGTTATCATTACAACATCAATTTTAAAGGTACTCATTTTAAAAGTTCTCATTTACAACTGTGCAGTGCTTTACAAAGACTGAACTTGCAAACTCTTCCAGCTTTTAGAAGCTATGACTTCTTTTCCTAACACTACCAGTTTCACTTATTGGAAGGGGAAGAGAAGTAGTGATGGCCCAGAGGAAATTCCTTGCAAAAGTAACCTCCCTTATTTCTTGACACTCTCCAGACTCACATCTGACCACAAATAAAAAGATTTGTAGTCTTCACATAAAGTCATAGTAAACCTTAAGTAAAGCAAGTCAATTCTGTGGATGGTAAAAAATAAAAATAAGCATCTTTGTGCTGCTGGAGCAACATTTAAAGAGCATGAATGGCTTGAGAGAGCAAGAACGATAGGTACAGATTGAATCCAGTTACAAGAAGGACAAGAAGCTTACACACTATTCTTCAGCAGGTAGAATTGACAATGAATATACACTTTTCATTTAAGAGTGACTGTCCTTAATTAATGACCCCATCTTGTAGACTTATTCATGACTTTTGTTTTCTGCTCTTTTTCTCCTCAAGAAATGACCCAGACAAACATTGCTTTTAAAACTCGAAGACAGGTCTGCAGGCGACCAAAATTTGTGTCTTCTGAAGATGTGCAGAAGATTAAGAAAGGGTAAATGATATTCCTTGGGTTGTTGTTTTTTCATATTTCAGAGGTAATTATAAGGCAGTAATTGTGCAAAGACCACAGCTGCTGCTAGAGGAAGCATATCCATGTGACTGAACAGAAACTATATCACAAGCTGCAGGCTTGGTGCATCACCTGGTGTCTGGGGTACATGGTACTCTAGGTGATGTGATACATGCAACCTGGAGGTTACAGGGAACACCCACAACTGTTGCTTTAAAAAGCAAGTGCAAGAGGCTTGTGATGGTTGAATGGCAGCATGCAAGGCCCAGCTTACAGACTGAGGCCATTTCCCAGTTTCTTGTGTTTATTTTTAATAAAGGAATTGGCCAGAATTGCCAGTTGGAATATTCAGAGCAGTACTAGAATTACTAACACTTCATTTTGTGTCTGTTTGCAAACAGCCAGAAGCATTCTTCTATTGCAAATCAAGCCTGCCCCAGCCACTGGGATCCATCTGCACTGCCTGATGTGGGATACAAGGTATCTCCCCCCCTCTTTTTCCCTCCCCACCCTTGTAATTCTGATGCATAACTGAACCAACTGTAACTGCACGGATGCTGAAAAGGGACAGGAGTGATTTCTTGGGTGGGTGTGCTGAAGATCTAGTTGATCTCCCAAGAGCTCCTGAAAAAGAAGCCAAATTTCCGTGAACTTTGTTTGCATTTTAGGCAGTTGTCTACATGCAAAACCAAACTTGCCAAATTCAAGACAAAAAGATTTGCTGTTAAAGATTAAAACCTGGCTTACTTTGCTGCCTCAGGGGACCACTTAAGCAAAGGGCTTTTATGAAGTGTGTATTTCTTCACTAGAAGCTGGACTGAGACCAAACCCTGCAGGCCATTAAAGAGCCATCCAGTAATACTGTCCTGGCTGTTGGTAGATAAAGTTTGGATTGGAAATCTAGGAAAAGAAATCTCTATATGCTCTTTCAAGTCCTCCAGTACTGTCACATACATCACAGATCTGAGCATAGACCTTGGCCTCAAGGAATGGCAGAAATGAAGAGCTACAGCAATAAAATCAAAACCCGTTTGCGGTGATCTCTTCAATGTAAACAAACCCAACCCCCATCAGTCCAAAGTCTATGTTCCTATGTGGTCTACCAAGACCAAAATGCATAGGTGGTTTTAGATTACTATGTCCAGGAGTCCTTCTGGAAGAGCAGCACATTTTGTGGAAGTACTGCAGGGTGCTAGAAAGAAGGCTTTTTTGTGTTACACTTGTCCTTTTGTGTAGTGGTTTTTGGCCCTGCTTAATGACCAGGAGCATAAGATCTTGTTGGCTGTGTCACAGAATCTTGTATGATGCTACTTAAGTCGTATTGGCACAGATATCTTGGAGGTTAAGGAACACCAGTGTCTGGCCTTTTGTGTCGGTGTCACGGATGAAGTGGTGCACTTCTCTCTCATAAGAGAGAAGCAGCACTATGTTATCTGTATAAAACTGAGATTTAACAAAGTTTGATAGTAAAAGTGAGTGGTTTAACAAGATTCAAAGGCAAAGTACAATTGATTCTTTACTGCATAGATGACAAGGTCAGACAGAACTGTGAAGGAGACCCTCCTGTTGAGTCACGACTTTCAGGAAGGACACCCTTGCTTTTCTAAACTCCTTTCTCTGTGGAGTTTCAGTGCAGCTGGAGCCAGGCTTAGTCCCACACTTAGCCAAGGGTTTAGGTCTAAAGGATTATATGTACACAACCAACCCTGCCTATCACAGCTAAGATTTCAAAGTTCAGCATGCTATTAATCTTATATTAACTCTTACAAGAATTTCTTATGGCAAGCAATCTCTCAGCCTCAAGGAGTACCCTGGAGAGGTGTCCCTACTCAAGGGGAGATCCTGACATGCAGCCTGCTGCCACGCAGGAGAGCTCAGCAGGCTGTGTACTGTTCTAATACAGTCAAACACTGATGGAAATCACTGTCAGGGCAGTGATTCTTTCTCTGCCTCAGGAACTTGCTCCTTGATAATGGGATAGCAAATGCTTGCACTCACTAAGGTTTTCCTTTTCAGGCCTGAAGCTGAAAAACACTGAAGAAGTTGTGTAGTTACGGCATGTCAGCCTACAATAGCTCTGATCCTTTACTAGCAGTGGATGCATCCTTGGCAAATAAGGACAATCCCAGAAACTTTTCATGGAAAAGAGAACAGGCTTTGTTGCCTGGAGGCCATCATATGATAAATCAATAGAAGTACTTTTCTTACAGGGTTAGGCCTTGTGCCACATGGCTGACCCTCTGTTTTACCTGGAAAGCTTACAGTTCCTCAGGAAAGGATGCAGCACAGCAAAAGCACATTTGTAGTTTAAGTAGGCATTGTTTATGTATAAATAAAATTTGCAGATGACACCAAGCTGAGTGGTGTGGTGACACTCCTTAAGGGCAGACAGGATGGCATCTAGAGGGACCTGGACAAGCTTGAGAAGTGGTACCATGGGAATCTTATGAGGATGGACAAGACCAAGTGCTGCTGCTGCACCTGGGCTGGGACAACCCCTAGTATTAATCCAGGCTGGGGATGAACAGATTGAGAGCAGCCCTAGGGAGAGGGACTTGGGCGTGCTGGTGGGTGAGGGGCTGGACATGAGCTGCAACATACACTGGCAGCCCAGATACCAACTGTGTCCTGGGCTGCATCCAAAGCAGTGTGGGCAGCAGGTGAGGGAGGGGATTCTGCCCCTCTGCTGCACGTTGGTGAGACCCACCTGGAGTGCTGCATCCAGCTCTGGGGTCCCCAACATCAGAAGGACATGGACCTGTTGAAGTGAGACCAGAGGAGGCCTTGAAGATGATTAGAGGGATGAAGCACCTCTCCTGTGAGCAAAGGCTGAGACAATTGGAATTGTTCAGCCTGGAGAAGAGAAGCTTCAGGGGTGACCTGTGCCCTTCCAGTACCTGAAGGGAGCCTACAAAGGAGCAAGACTATTTACAAGGGCCTGGAGTGACAGAACAAGGGGTAATGACTTAACATTGACAGAGAGTGGGTTTAGATTAGGTATTAGGAAGAAATTCTTCCCTGTGAGGATGGTGAGGCACTGGCACAGGTTGCCCAGAGAAGCTGTGGCTGCTCTGTCCCTAGCACTGTTCAAGGCCAGGCTGAGCAACCAACTAGTGGGAGGTGTCCCTGCCCATGGCTGGGGATTGGAACTAGACCTTCCAACCCAGATTCCTTCCAACCCAGGCCATTCTATGATTTGAAATAGAAGATGTCGTACTGAAATGTAGTGACATTATTTTCATGCTGTAGGTGACAGTGAACAGCTTGAGCTGTGGTGTCACAGATAATATTTGCCCATCCTGATTGCTTAATGTGTAGTGTTGTAAACAGCTTTGGAAAATGCTCCTGTATTGAGGCATGGGAAATGTTACTCAACCTTGTAAAAGCTTTTAAATAACCTAAGAGATACAGTTCTTTCCTGTGTAGCTGACTTTATTCTTAGTCGTTAGAAGACTTCCCTATGACTAGTCTCTTCATTAATAAGTACTTAATGCACAAGCTGGACGTGATGTCCAGAAAACCACTTCTTTATGTAGCTGTGAAATACAAGTCCTATTTTATGTTTTCTAAACTCTTAGCCTTCTAAAATGTGGAGCTTTTGCCTGGCAGGTTAAGATGCTGTTTCGTATTACTT
This sequence comes from Acanthisitta chloris, assembly GCF_000695815.1. NCBI lineage: Eukaryota > Metazoa > Chordata > Aves > Passeriformes > Acanthisittidae > Acanthisitta > Acanthisitta chloris. Next base: position 26,072 of record NW_008679135.1, on the reverse strand, counting down.
TCTAGGATGGCCACAGCTTTCCTGCTTAAAACACAACTTTGGTCTCTGGGATGTTGGGCATTTCACTTCATGCTGAGTCCCCACTTGGCTTAGGCAGTGGTGAAGTGGAAAGGATGACCAGGTGACATCAGTTTGCCAGCATCATGCTTTTGCTGTTTGTGGAGATAAAAAATGTTTATTCTAGAAGGCAAAAGACATGGGTTACTTTCAAGAAAAAAATGGAAATTTTATGCATGACAGAAGCAAGCAGAAGAGCTCAAATCATGTGTGAATTATGTCCTGAATTAACTTCTCTTTGGGAAAAATGTACATTTCTTCATGGATTTTTAAACACAAAAAGTATGGATAAATAGACTTCGTTTCCTTCAAGAAAGGAGATGTATTTGCTTAAGTATGTATTTAGTGTCACATTTGTCTAGAAATGAAGCTTTTTTTTCTTAAGTCTGTATTGAAGTGCAGCTTTCCAACTTCTGACTTTGAAAGTTGCAGAGCTACGATACTGCGTGTGTGTTTTGCTTGTTTCATCTTTCACAGCTGAAGCTTCCATAAATGTCTGGTTACAAATGATACTGTTATCTAACCTCATTTGTTCTGAATTAACTTTAGATGTAAAACTCTATCTGGAATGATCAGTCAAGTTTTCTTTTTGCAATTTCTGCTTCACTGAGATTTAAAGTTTCAAGTGTGAACCCTGATGTTAGATGATAAACCTCAAACTGATGCTTTCAGCATCCTCCCTGGAGAGAGGTTATGTGTCCCTGCAGAGCAGGAGTGACATACTGCTTTACTTGTTATTTAATTATACACATAGTCACAATTTAAAACATTAACTTACCCTTCATGGGCACAGTTTGGGGACCCCTCTGAAAGTGCATCTGCTGTAATTAGGCTTCTGCATGTTATGAGCTAACTGAAGCTTCATATCTTCTTTTGCTTTGGTTCATATTTTATAGGCAGTGGTGATCAATAGTGGAACCCCTGAATACAACCAAATAAAGCAGCTGTTTCATCAAACTATGAGAGACTACAGCATCCTTAAAATACAGAGGATTCAGAATCCATCCCTCTGGAAGGTGTTTCAGTGGTTAGTATTTGTTTCCTCATCTTTATGGGGAGGGACTCTCCCAAGAACTGGGTGTTGTGTATCTGTTTCCCAGGAAAGATAGGAGGTTGCCACCCATGGTTTAACATGGCTGGTATTTCCTTCTTAGGAGCAGTTTCAGGAGTTAAATTGGTGTCTGAGGCCTTCCTATATGCCATGCTCCTGTGGAGAGGTTCCCTTTGCATGGCTCCTTGGGAGAGGGGAATAGGAGCATGGACAGAAGGACATGCATGACACAAAACTGGGATGAGGGTACCCCACAGGGATGTGGAATAGGTCTTGGGGATTGAGCAGTAACTGCTTGCAGCACACGTGCTCTGCTACAAATCTTTATCCATCAGAGTATATGAAATGCTAAAAGAGGTAAAGGTTGCTTGGGTTTTTTTGTTCCAGTCAGATTTATTTAAGGTACTTTTGCTGAATGAAGTCAGTGTTCACTGAGGAAGAATCCCTGTGTTTTAACATCCTGATCTCTGAGTTCTAGAGCTCCTTTCTGGTTTCCAACGTCTGTGTCAGTGATACTGAACTCCAGGTACTTAGGTCAAGCTAGACACCAACATATTTGAGCTGGGGCTCAACCAATGCTTAAGTTAATCTGGTAGAAGATTAAGCTGTTGCATAGAACAGTTGTCCAGTTTAAAACAAGAGTAAGTATTCAAGGACTGTATGGAATGGTAATGGCATAGAAAAAATAAGTGCTTTTGCCTGTGAAGTGACAGAACCCAGGAAGTCATCAGCTAATGATTTCATGAAACTTTCATCTAGCAAAAAAGTAAGACACTTCAAAACATGTAATAGTGCATACTTTCTGTCCTCCTCCAATGAGGTTATTAAGCTCAGCAGGCAGAATTTGACATGGCCAAGTCTGTAGGATCATAGAGTAGTTTGGGTTAGAAGAGACCTAAAAGTTTATCTAGTTCCAGTCCCCGCCATGGGAAGGAACAACTTTCCACTAGCCCAGGTTGCTCCAAGCCACATCCAACCTGGCCTTGAACACTTCCAGGGATGGGGCAACCACAGATTCTCTTGGCAGCCTGTGCCAGTGCCTCAGCACCCTCACAGTAAGTTCATTGGAACAAATTTCAGTCCATTGCTCTTAACTTTTCACTTAGGAATTTACAAGTTGGAAGGATTCTTCCATCTCCCTGCCTCTGCTTAATTTGTAGCTGATCACTCTCTCAAGAGTATTTCTGCCTTATCGACTTCAATAGCTCCTGAAAACCTGCAGGGTGCCTGGATGCTGTGGAATAGTGATGGAAAACACTAGTTGAACCTTTTGTTGTGATTCCTCTTTTGACTCTGGCCTAAGTCAGCAAGGTCTGCAGAGGTGAAAGCAGGCTCAGTACTCTCCTTCTGGCCCTGTCCCCTCAGCAGCACCGATGTCATCCAGGGGCAGCAGCTTAGGGTGTGTGGCATGAAGGACAAACTGCCGTTAGGTTTTAGCCACTGTGGAAGCACAGAGGCTCCATGGTTAGTGTCACCTCTGCTTCACTGAGAGTTTGGGGGTGAGAAGGGACAGGAGGCCTTAAGAGCAGAATGAGAGGACCCTAGAGAGGAGCACAAGGTTGGTACAGTGAGAACTGGAATAGTGTCAGTGTTTGCTTCCATTCACTGAGAAATGCCAGGATTACCTCACATTGCTGAGCAGTGGTATCAGTACAGTGCTTATGCTGCTAGCCTGTCTCACCTTCCAAGCTGAGAGAGGAGAAAGCAGGCTGGAAAACTCATCCAGCTGACATTTACATGGACATTACAAAGTTGTTTGATTTTTTTTCAAAAACCCTTTTCTCCTTCTTCCATGGCTCATACTCTTCTCTCCTGCATTTTTTTCAGGCAAAAAGAAAAGATGGAAAAGGAAAATGGAGGGAAGGAAGTGCAGGAAAAGCTCCTGTTCCATGGAACCAGAATCTCCTTCATGGAAGCCATCTGCGTCGAGAACTTTGACTGGAGGATTTGTGGAAAGAATGGATATAAGTATGGAATAGGTATGTAGGAAGTGACTCTCTCTGTTAAAGGTCTACTCAGACCCCATTGATGGTGGGGAAAGTTCTGAAGTCTTTAACTATAGAAGGTGAAAAAAAAAAGAGGTAGGAATTGATATTATGATTTTCATTCCTTCTGAAGATGGCCAGGATTTGCTTGTGTGGGGCTAAGTCTTCTCACAAGGTCTTTAAGAGTATTAATGTAGGGAGTTGCTGTAAATGGGATCTTCTGTAGGCTCAAGGTCATAATTTGAGCTTGCAAGAGAAATTAGTCTTTACAGCAAGGAGCAAGAAGGGTGTGCATTCCCCCAGTGTGATTGTGGAAGGTCCTCATGTTTTCTTGTTTGCTCCTCTCATCATATCACACACACCTGTAGTATTTTTATAGGAATTGCTTTCTTAAAAAATTTCCCCTAAAAAAGCAAATTCTGAATGGAAATTTATAGGCTGAAATCCTTTCACTTGCAAACATTTCTGTGGTGTTACATAAACCAAGTAAGAGGAGACCTGAAAGTTGGGCCAGATACCACCTGAAACCAAAGGGATGCTCAGTTTCCATTGTTGCTCTATATATACACTCCTGACAACCACGTTTTCATCTTGTTTTCTAGGAAGTTACTTTGCTAGAGATGCTTCCTATTCCCATGCGTACTGTCAGGCTGTGGGGAAAGAAAGCATGATGTTCCTGGCTCGTGTTTTGGTTGGACAGTATGTTAAAGGCAATGCAGCCTATGTTCGTCCTCCGGCAAAGTCTGTGGATGGGCTCTGGTTTTATGACAGCTGTGTGGATGATGAGTTAAATCCTTCTGTTTTTGTTGTCTTTGAAAAGTACCAGATTTACCCAGAGTATATAATAGAGTATAAAATGGATGAAAAAAAATGTGTTATCTCTTAAAGGGATTGTGGCTGTTTGTATCCTTCGTCTTGTTTTCCATATTGCAGGTGACTTGGTGACTTCTTTATTCATATTGTCCTTTTGTAATGTTAATCCAAATAATTTTTGCCTTGAGGAGAGATGGTAAAACAGATGTTACAGGTTGGAACCTCACACAGGTTGCCCAGGGAGGCTGTGGCTGCCCCAGCCCTGGCAGTGTTTCCAGGCTGGATGAGGCCTTAAGCAACCTGCTCTGGTGGGAGATGTCCCTGCCCAGGGCAGGGGTTGGGACTAGATGATCTGTACGGTCCATTGCAACCCCTAAAACTCTTATGATTCTATCATGATTCCATGCTACACTTGCTGGGACTAATTGCCTTGTCTTCTCCTCTTCTTCTCTTAAATGAAGCATAGATATTTGGATAACCATAGCAAGAAAATCAGAATCCTAGGATAGGAAACTGACTGTTATGACTTCTGTGGGCAAATAATTGTAAAAACATTGTCTTAAAAAGAGAGAGTGTTTGTCTTTGCAAACTGTTACGAGAAAAATCAACAACGTAGTTTTTAAGGAGGCTCTCAGGTTTTTAGTAGTCAGAGATTCTTTTCAGTGCAGAATTCAGCAGCTCTTGGTCCTCTCATCTGTCACAATTCTAAATCACTCAGTGTAGGTAAGAAAGACTTGAGTTCACTTTCAAAGCACTGTTTATGGATGCTGATACAAGCTTCAAGTTTAAAATGGTAAACAAACAAACAAAAAAAGAAAAAGCGTATTTCAAATCCATGTTCTAAACTCTCAAGTGGAATAGTTTCACCTGTACAATGGCAGATGGATCAGAAAGTTGTTGGATCAAATTTTTTGTAGAGATGTGCAGTAACTTGCTGTGACCTGTACAGAAGCAGAGCTCAACTGGAACTGTGAAAGCCACAACCTGTGAGTAAGCAGTACTAAAATGTGGTGCTTTGGCTGCAGCTCATGGCCATAAGTACACACAGGCTGTGCCACAACGAGCCAGGCTTTCCAGTGGATGTGATCATGTCATTTCTCATCGTGTTAGCAAATGCAATAGGATAGGAGAAACATCTTAAGCAGCATTGAGATTGTCTGTCCTATGTGTCTGCATTAACTTTCATTTTTCCATACACAGAACATGACTGGAAGAGACCAGTTATATTCTCTCAAGGCCAGTGGTCAAACTGCTGTCCTGACACTGTCCACGTGTTTTCTTGCCCATGTTGCATTGGGCAACTTGCTGACAAGTGAAGTTCCCCTTCATGTTTTGAGGTAGCTGTGGGTGATCCTGAATACTGCTTCCCTGGCCCTGCTTTGCATGGACTTGCTTGGTCTGTCAGTGATGTACCACCCTACTAACGGTGGCTCAGCCCTTTTTTATTAAGTTACATGCTTGTCATTGTCCAGAAAAATCCCTACCAGAAACGTAGTCAGTTTCTTCTGGATTTTACTGAGGAGTCTATGAGTTGATCAAATGAAGTCCCTCTGTACCAAGATGTCTTACTCAGGCAGTCCAGCTGTTAAGGGGGAATCTGTTGGTGAGGACAGAGGAGCAGTAATTTTTGCTTTCAGATAAGCTTTACAGTAACAGTAACAGCCTCCCAGGTATTTGCATCTGTGATGCAAATCTGTCAACCACATGTACTCAAAGACTGTGAGTTCCCAAGAGGATGGGGAAATAAACCCAAGAAATCTTATTGAAATGACTGTCGTAGAACTAAATGAAAATGTGTCAATACTGCATTAAAGGGGAAGATTTTACCCCTATTTAAGATCTCTGCCTGTAGTTTCTGAATCACTGAGTTTGCTGTATCTGCAAATAAAACATGTTTTCACTCACTTTTTGCTTGTTAGTGTGCAGTTTATCTCTATGCCTGAACATGGCACAACTAAACAGAAAGAGAGCACCAGTCCTTGCATGTGCTCTGTATCTTCTTCCCACGTTTCTAAACCAGGGCACTGCATGGATGTGGATTGACATTGTAGTGTAGATGCTTAGCTGAGTGGGAAAGAGAGAACAGTCTGATTCAGGGAAAGTATTTCCGTAAATTAACTTCCTAACGAAGACAGCTTTAATATTAAAGTGGTGGGGTAGTTTGGTTGGATTTCCTCTAAATGAACAGCTGCTCTGAGCAGTTGTTGAGGCTCTAAAAAAGGGGGAAGGAATTAAGTGAAGTAGTAGCAGAACTGCTAGTTTTACTAGCTAGAAGTAGTTAGATATTGACTTGTTCTAAGGATGCACTTTGTCAATATCTCCGTGAGTAACTTTTAAAAAATCTGAACTAGGAGCCTCTAAAATACAGCTCTGGGCTCCCCCCACTCCTGTAAGCCACAAGGCAGGCCAGGATGTGGAGGGTGCTGCTGAGATGCCAACAGCTTAAAATCAGTCCAAATCACGAGGTGTAGAGGAAGGGCAGGGGAAGAAATGGGAACTGCAGTGCTGTTCACACTCAAAACTGCCCTGCTGCCAGGGCGTGCAGCTCTCTGGGGCACAGGGCTGTGGCTGCTCTGCCACAGCTGAGCTGAAGCTGAAGAGGGAGAAAAGCTGGGAAATGCATGCTCTGCGTGCAGGAGCATAAACAATGGCTCTCCCACCTACTGGCACTTCAGCCTCCTCCTCACTGCTGCCAAGGAAAACTCCTGAAAGGACCTGGCCAGCTGTGCCCCTGGGCTCTGTGAGCCTGAGACCAGGCTCTGTGTGGGCAGCTGTGGAGCCACGAGGCTGAGTTACTGTTCCAGAAGCTGCTACAACAAACAACCTTCAAGGCAAGACCCAATCAAAGTGTGTTTTCATCATAACAAGAGAATTTTTAAGTGCTTTTTTTTTCCCCTTCCCGGTGACTCTGAGGAGAAACCCTATCTGCCTTTTTCTGGCAGTCCTAGTGCTGCCTCTTGCCACTGCCCTTGTGGGCAATGCTTTTGTCTGAAATAGCTCATGTGTGACAACAGTGCTCCCATTTGTCAGCAGTGCTGCTTTTCCTGGATTTCTGGCCCAGCTGAGGCCATTGCCTGCCCTGGTGTCTCTGCCTCATGCACTCGTCCTGTATTACAATCTGGTGAGTGACTGCCAGAGAGTTCAGTAGATGCAGTGCAAGCTTGTTCAGAAAAGGCTAAAAACAAAACACAGTTGCAAGGGGCAAATTCTGTGTTTATCCCAGAACTTCCCTTTCTTTTAGGCATAGCATTAGAGGCTACTGGTGAGCACAAATACTGCTGCCCTTGAGGTTGGTTGCTTTCTGTTGGTTCCTGTCTCAGAGCTATTTAGCTACTACTCATATATCAAGACAAATTGTTTATAGAACAATCTCACAGAATGTGTTATGAGTAGCACCCTTGGAAATATTTAATTGGAAAAATAAATCTTAGCAAGTTTGCTGCATTTAACTCTGAATATACTTGCTCTGTCCCAAATAGTTTGAGTATTTTAGATAAAATAAGGGGAAGGCAGAAATCCACAAGTTCTCATTTATGGGCAGAACGTGTAACCCTAGTTGAATGAAAAGCTTCTGTCACAGTGACACGAAGCAAAGCAGATGCACACGCTTACAGGTTTATAGAATTAAGCTGAATGACACATTTAAAAGCTTCACACATGCAAAGAAGTCATACACTTGCTTGCTCAACTAAGCCCATCTAGAGTTTATTAATGTAAAGCAGAGAAAATTCTCAATCACATTGTATCAAAAGCAGTACAAATGTCATTCTTAGATTTGTGCAGCAATGGATGACACAAACCACACCCTACACAGGCAGCCAGCAGAGTACTCAGGCTTTTGTTCCCTAATAAGATTTCTTACAGTCCTTGATTATTTTAATAACTGACCTGTCTAAAGTCATTGCTTGCAAAGCACTGATTAAATATAATAGTAACAATCCAGTGTGACTTGAGCCCAGAGTGAGTCACCCACAGCCCTGGCTGGACAGACAAAGCAGGGATGAAGCTGAAAGAACAGTGTGGTCAGAGGTCAGAAGACTGCAGGCAAGGATGCAACCCCTTCCCTGGTCTCACATGTTATCACTGCTTTAAAAATAAACTGATTTTACCTCACAGGAGGGCTAGGGGAAGAAGGGTGGCAGCAAGGCACTTCCACTTCTTACTCCTCTGTGCAGGAACTCCAGGGGCAGTACAGAGCCAGCTATGGAAGTGCTTTTTTAGGTCAAAAGGAAACTGTGTGGGATGAGGCTGCTGTGGGACACAGTGTAGAGCCTGAGCTGCACAGGAAGGAGGGGACAAGTATGTGTGGCCAGGAGAGTGCAGATGTGGTAGCAAAGGCAGAGCTAGGGAAGTGGAAGACTGTGGTATTTCTATTCAGGAAGAAGAGGAGGTATTAGTTCAGTTTTGGTTTGCAATACCATCTCTCCTGTCATTTGAGATTTCTGGAATACTGTTGCAAGACAATCTGTTATCTCTGCAGGAATCCAGAAGCACCAGCACTCCATCAAGGCACGTGGCCCATAGCATGCCTCATTTGCAGCACCAAAGCTTATCACATCATGTGCTGGGACAGAGCTTTGTGTCCCTTCCCCTTAGCTCTGTTTCCATGGCAGAAGCTCCTGTCCAGCGTTCACTGCTAGGAGAGACCTCTCTGAAGTGTGTACTTTAACTCAGGTTTCAAACATGCACAGACTCACTGTAGTGAGATGATAGTATGTGGAATCATATAAGATTCGACCTCCTGAAATGCAACAGCTGTGTAATGTTTTTTAAGGAAGTTGTTGCCAGATCTCTGACCCCTGTGTGCTCTTACATCCTGCAAATTCCTAGCACATGGCTTGCAGCACAGCACCCCTGCACTCCCTGCACCCAGACATTGTGGTTAGCTCATTGCTATTTCAGCTGAAGCACAGAGCAAAGCCTCATGCCATGGAATGGACAGCTGCTGCCTTTCTGATGAGTCGCTCTGTCATTGGTGAGTTTGGTCTCATCACATCACGTTCTCTCAGGAGGCACCTGAGAAAGGAGAGACACAGGACAGTCATGAGTACCACATCAGTGTTCCTGTAAGATCACCAGCAGTGTCCTTGCAAAAGGAGGAAACCAGTACATAAAGACCTGCTCCTGAGGGGCAGATTTCCCTTACTGGAAACATTTGGCCTGGGCAAGAATCCCATTTAGGCAGAACAGTGCTGTCTTCAACACTGGCACAGACGGAAAATGAGCACCCCCAGCTCACTGCTGTTGTATCCAATGGTTATGTTTCACAGAGAGCTCAGGAGGGGAACAGGCAGGGCTCTGTGCTGTCCCAAGGACCTGTTAAGGGCCCAGGCAGACCCAGGCACTGCACTTCAGCAGCACTCAGAGTGGGTGATAACATGGACCATTGCTACCAAACAAGGCTCTTGTGATCTGTGCTGAAGCATCTACCAGACCACACCTCTTACTTCCCACTAAAGCAGATGTCAAGCACTAGGACAGATCTGAGTTGTAGTTCACAGAAGTTCATCAGTCCACAATGTACATTGATCAACAGGCCACGTTTTAAGACAGAACCATTTGAAAATCAACTGCCCTTGAACAAACACAAATCATTCATCCAGGCCACAAGACTGTGCTTTTGGAATTGAAAGCTATTGTACTTTTTATCCATGTTAAGTGATGCTACATTTAACACAAATGCTTGCATCTAATTTCAGGCTTAATAAATTGTTTTGAGTATACTCATTACTTCTTACTTTTACTAACAGTGCTACTTCCACAAATATTTAGCAGGGAAAATACTCACCTTGCAAGGTTTCGTTTGGCCTGTGATTTAGAATTTAAAGCAGCATGAATCAGTAACTGGCTGAAAACATCTCTCTGAAAAAACATGTCAGCAAAAATACAATGTAATAAGTAATTTATATTGTTGGTGACAATATCTTGTTTACCAAATTATTAAGTCCACAGCAAGGAAATATATCAACAATAAAAATTAAACAGCTAACCCTGCTAGCAACTGTTTGCAAACAGGATTCAGTCACAAGCACAGCTTAGCTTTTCACTTTCTAAGAATGAAGTGCCCTTGATAAGGCAGGTGCCTAAATGGAGGCTACTGAAAGGGGATTAAGTCACATCAAAAAGTCTTTTCTTGATCTCCTTTACCTGAGCATTGCTGCCTCCCAGTTGGACCAGCTGATAACGGATTGGGTAGAGCAGGTCTACAGCTCGGTCACAATTTCCATTCTCAAACTCTACAAAAGCCTGGCACAGTGGCAACCCCAAACTGGGAGCCAGGGAAAGCTGGTGCTCTTCACGAGGTGCTCTGCAGATTGAAAAAGTGGTTAACTGCCATAAATTTAAAGCATAAATATGTTATGTCAGTGCCAGTCTGTCCCTGTGTGCAGACAAGGTTTTGCTGAACTGCAGAAAGCCTCATGTTTCAGGTACTTCACTTAGATCATATCTTTTGGTGTGACTATGTTACTTTCAGGAGAAGGAAACTGCCCACAAAAGGCACAAGCCCAATCACCACAGACTGCTTTGAGGCCCACGAGCAGCAGTGGATTTTGGCTGGCTCTACGCTTGGGTTTTTCTTTATTCCTTGGGTGCTTGTATCCTAACCCCTCTAGGAGCAGAAGGGGCACACAGCAGCACACCATGCCTGCAGAGCAACACAGCCACTCACCCATGCTGAAAGAAAGTGAGTGAAAAATACAAGTAACCAAACTGTGGCTCTCTGATCTTCAGGCACTACCCACATGGGACACTGTGGAATGTTGTCTTCCTGCTGCTCCAGCAGTCTGACAGTGACCAGGGCCTTGGAGGTTGTGCCGTGTCACTGCTAAAAAGCTGGTTGGCAGTATGAGAAGAGAAGGACTTTCTAGCCCAAGCAATACAGATTATTTCTGGGGATACAGTGCAGAGTTCAATGTTATCGATTCCATCCATGGTCAGATTTTTCTGTAAATTTTCCAACCAAATCTTTTAACACGGAGGAACCTTTGTCAGTGCATGACAGATGTTCATTTTAAATAGTTTGAGACAGTTAATGATGAAAATGACGAAACAGTTCCTCATTTAAATGTTGTTCCCAGCATTTCCATCCATGTAAAATGAGCATGTGATACCAACCACCAGAGAGCACCATGGAACACTGGACAAACAAATTCTCCTTAACTTTAAAGGCCAGGGAAAAAATACTAAGGCAAAGCCAAACACGACTGTTCTTTGTGCCAAATGTTTTGTGACTGCTGTTTTAACATGCACAAATCGCATCTGAGGTATCATTCATGTATTACATATTTGTGACAGACATAAATCAATCCAATCATTAATACAACCCTTCCCCTCACAGCTTGTTTTCTCAAAGAATGACATTAAGCTTTGCAATATTTCAAACTACAGCTAAAAATGTACCTCTGTGTTACTAGAAAAGGCTGAACATGTAGGTGAAAGTAAGAACTGGGTGAAAGCAGCACATATGAACAGATATGTTCATTAAGGTTTCCCTGGTGTGCAGTTTTCTGTGCTTTATGTATACTTATCTAAAGGATATTTGCCATTTCCCACATTAGTCAAATCAGACATACTTAGGCTTGCTTTGACAGCTATTTGTTTTCCTAAGTATTCTGAAAAATTACGTTTATTTGTTATGATTTATGGTTGATAGGTATTATAGACAGGAACAAATAGTGACAATTTCATGTTCTCCTTCCTCTATTTTTAAGGCAAGGGATGCAATAGGTGCTGAAACAGAGGAAAAAAAGGTGTAGTAGGGGGAAGAAATCCATTTAAAGCATCTGTATATCAACCCCTTTGAAATATCAAGGCAATTTACAGTCATTTAAAACACAAAGGAACATGAAAAAAACCTATTGTTTAGATCTAATGCTTAGTCAAATTTTTCAAATAATTTAATTTGAAAGCAAAATATTCTATATTATTACTTTAGCAGCCCTTAATTTTCTGCAGATGTACTTCACAACACATGGCACAGTAGCTATTAGAGCATCACTACCATCTAATGTTCTCTTAATGAAGAACCTGTTAAACCAGAGAAGAAAAGAACCACCATAGGTGGCTGACAGATCTTGTACAATGCTCTTACTAATATACTTTATCCCTGGTACATAATGTAGCTTAGTGTGACCCCACTGAAAGGAAACAGCAACTGTTCAGTGAGTGTTTGTGACCTCAAACACATGCAATTCCTGCTTAACCAGATTCCTTTGCTTACTTGGCAAGTTCCTGAAGAGATGTTAAAAGCTCCTCTGTGGTTTTGTGGTCCTTGGCTCCAAGTGAACACATCAAAAAGTGCACATCATTGAACAGAAGAATGTGATCATTGGTGTGTTTCTTTGTAAGTGCAAGAACATTCTTCCACCTGTCTCCAAGCTTCACACCTAAGAGCAAGAAACATTTCTCTCAATCAAAATAGCACATGCAATAGCATGACTTTTGCAATATACTTTCAGTCACTTGGCGTGAAAAGCATTCCTACTGAACTCAGGAAAACATTCCCTCATGTGGCAAAATGTATGCAATGCTCAGCTGCAGCCTGTGGTATCTGGGGCAAGAGTTTATTGACTGTCAGGAGTTTAGAGCCAATAGTTTATAGACTGCACTGTGTGAGCTTCTGGTTTTATTATGAGATTGCTCATAATGTCTTCTTGCAGGTGAGGCTCACCATGAATCATCTGTAGCAGTCAAAAGGCAGCAGGATAAGATGGATTTAATGAAACACCCAATGCATCTACTGTTTTAGCAGAACAGTGTGAAAATGATGTCTGCCCACTGTGTCCCTGCCACCAACTCTAGTGTATAAACAGGAGCTTCAAAAATTAAGGACAAATGCCACTGAGCTAGGACAATACACAAAAGCCAGAAGCTAATTTGTACAGGCATTGGAATAGTTTGCCCAGGGAGGTGGTGGAGTCACCATCCCTGGAAGTGTTTAAGAGGTGTCTGGATCTGGCACTGGAAGATATAGTTTAAGGGTTACAGCAGTGACAGGTTAACAGTTGGATTGGATGATTTGAGAGGTCTCCTCCAACCCTGTTGAGTCTATGATTCCAGTGTGCACATATTAGCTATTTCAAACAGGACCAAACAGAAGGATAAGGATCTAAGGGGAAGTTTACTTCAAGGAAGCTCTACAGCTTTTTAGAGGCTTATGCACTCAATTGCTCAGCCTCAGATCTCCAGAGACTGTAGAAGTGAAACTGTCAAAAGAAAAATACATGACCTGTGCTACCTTGAGCTGACTGCAATACTACACTAGCATGGAAAATTGAAGCTCTTGGGAAGAATAAAGCTTATGGACATTATTAGGAATTTTACATTGACGCTTTTCTCAAGAGCAGAATTTTCTTCTGGAACACTGACCAAGCTTGTGTGCAATTACATTTAAATACCTCCCCAACAGGCAAGGCAGGAGAGGGGGAAGGCAAAAAGAAAACTGTTTGCCTTACAGTTATAAAAAACAACAGCCAGTGGATATCATACCTTCCAGATGAAGCCTGTAGAGCATGGAACAGTTATCAACTATATCCAGCATGCTGCCGCTCGCCAGGCACCGGGGAGCAATCTGCAAAGCAGGCACTCATAAGCTAGTCACTCAGCTGATGTGCTGGTGGAAACTACTCAGGTAATCAAACTTATTTGCACAGTACAGAATTAATTTTATCCTTCTATTCATTCAGAATTAACCTGTCTTGCAATAGGCCTAATTGCACCTTTCCTGAATGCAGGAGTTTCCAAGGGCAAACACTTAAATTGCTTTAGGTGTGTTGTTTTTCTCAGTAAGTACAGAGAGTCACCAAGGTGTTTTACTTTTTTCCAAACTTATGCCATAAATATTACTTCACTTTCTCAGGGTTAGTCGATAAAAATCTGCCCAGCAGCTTTCTTAATCTTGCAGTATTTTTATAATTTGTGCAAAGATGTTATCTTACCTAACATGACATTGCTAATTTACAGAGACCGTTTTGAAATCCAGACAGTGACTTAGTAACTAACACGTAGACCCAGATCTTTGTAAAGGAACCTTGACTTCATAGGAAAATTGTTTTACAGCCTTCAAAAAAGCACGGATAAGAAACGCAGACAGAACGGGAACCAGTACGACTGTAGCTCTTTCAAATGTAAGGAACACTTCAGCTACGTAACACATGAGTCATTTAGGCATTTAAACCCAAAACTGTTGAGAAATTGTTTCCCTGAGAAACTGTAACAATGGATGTAAACAATACACATATGTACATCACAATCTGAGATAGGTTTCAATCTCACAGAGAAGGAAGAGAACACATATCCTAATCTGAGGAATGTTCTCAGTAAAGAAAAAAGGCTCCTACTCACATGATTGTCATAAATTGTCAGAGCAGCCTCATATTCACCCTGGAAAAGCAAAGGAGGACAGAGTGGTTAATGTTCAGATCCAGCAGCCAGCAGTGACTGGCAGTAACCAAAGACACACATACAATCAACAGATGCCAACAGTGCTTCATGACTGCCATGTGGCTTGATCAAAACAAACCAAGTCAAAGAAACCTTGAGGCATTGAAAGAAGGAATTGGAGTCTAAGGAAAACATGTCTTTTCTAGGCAAAATGATCAGTATGTTGAGGTTTCATTCAGTAATAGACACCAATGCTGGTGTAAGTTACACACGAAGGAGAAAGACAAGGTATTACCCCTCATTCTAATGTTCCTTTCAGGGAAAGGTGGATGCAAAGAGGTGGGAAGAAAAATAGTTTCAAGCAGCCTTCAAAAACATTGTGTAGCTAGAAGGTGGCAAAATAAACAAACTGTTGGACTACTATTGAGAATTATGCTCCTTCTATGTTACTAATACTCAACACAGTGCAGTGACACTGCTTTCTGGCCAAAGTGTGCTGAGTTCTCAAATGTGCCACATTTGCCTCCCGAGTGAGCTGAACCCCACAACTGCCAAGCATTCAATGCAAGGAAATTCTGTGTTGCAACCTGACAGGCTGGGTAAAATTACAACCATTTTTAAATGGTTTAAATGGTAATAAGCATTGCTAACATTAATAATTAATAAGACTGGCAACCTGATTTAGAGCTTACTGCCTCTTTTTTTAGAGCCAGCAAATTTTTGGGCCAGAAAATTAGTACTGAATTTGATAAGCATCTGGTTAATTTTTGCCTGAAAGTTAGAGATCTAAGTTCATCTTTCTAACAAGTAACTGTGCCAAATGTAATTAGTGAGATTATTTGGTCTTCGAATGTGCAATAATTTCACAGCAATATTTGAACATTTTAACAAAGGTCCTGAAACTCTGACCAATGCAATTAGAATTTCTCAACATAACTGTAATAAAGGACTAGCATTGTGCTATTTTATAAAACCAGCCCTTTGAATAGCTGAACCCCCCGTCAATGTTAGCTCTGCCTTCTAACCAGCATTAGATGAATGACCTATCTGGACCATAAAACACCTGCATGAAAATATCCCATACCTTTTCAATGAAGTATAAAGCCCAATGCCAGTAATTATGGCAAGCAAGCATGTCACTGTTCTGGGGAAAAAAAACAGAGAAAAGAGAAATTATTGACAAAACAACTTCCCTTTTAAAGTTATCTAGTCGGATTTTTGTTTCCTTCTTCAGCAACACTGAGTATTTCAGGAAGGACAAAAGAACCAGAACTGTAAATCCACAGGCCAGGTCATTTCTCATTTGGTACACCTGTCCTTGCAGCTATTCAGGGAGACACCTCAAACCCAAGGCCTCCCCACATCATTTTCCAGAGAAGAGTTTCACTTGGGTACCTCAGAAATCATGCTTCTGCAGCACTTGGTTTTTTTGTTAGGAAAAAAATCCGTATCTAGAGCAAGAGTAAGATTTGCCTCATCTAAAATGTAGGCATCTGGCCTAGAGTAACCTCGACAGATAGTGGAGAGAGATACCTCATAAGGGCCATTCATCCCACCCATCTAGACACCTATCTCAGATACAGAGGAATCACTTCTTAAACAGATGTTTTTACTATGTGCTCCAGAAGCTGCACTGGATACCAAACACATTGGCAGCTCATCAGATGAGGTGAATATCTGCTGGACTGTGCCAACTCTGCACTGTCCTTTCCAGCCGGCACCAGAACTTCAAATCTTCTTCCCAACTTCAAGACAATATCACTGCAGTTCATTTCAACGAGGGCATTGAGAATAGACAAACACAAATGTAGTTCTATAATCCTTTGGTGAAAATTAAAACCCTGGAAAGGTTTGTCCCTCTCCTCCTGCTCTCATCCAGTGTAGTAGTTAAACTTCATGTTCTCACAATAGGAAAAACCGTCTTCACTGTCATGGTGACAACCGTAACATCCACTTTTAGGAAGCACAAAGGTTCCCAGAAAGGTCAGAGCTTTGTGGTGCTAAGATAAACATTCTGGCAATTCAAACTTGAGCAACTGAAGTAGTTAAATGTTTAGCATAAACACTGGTATAATCAAGTTTCATATCACACTGCCACTCCAAATGTCATACATTGTCAAAATTACATGAAATCACCTCACTAAATAAAGCAAAACCTTTTTACTGCTGCTAATTTTGAGGTCTGAACAAGACTGAACTGCTAGAGAGGAGTGGGTTTGTAGGTAACTGAAATAAACCAATAGAACAAGGTTATGGGAACTCACCACAACAGCTCAGGAGAAAAACAACTGCCATTTAATAATAAACAGCACTGGCAGAGAGGTGCCTTCTGGTAAGGTAATTTGCCTCTTTGGATTCTGTTCTGAAATGCACATTAAAAACCCATGGCATCTATTGGGATTTTTTTGGGGGGAGCTGGGGGAACAAACAAATGAAGGTACTGTGTAAAGAAAACCTGTACAAAATCTCTATGTGGGAAGTAGAATGATGAACTGAAAGCAGCAGAATTAGCATGGACACTGTGGCAATACAGACAGATGTTCCTGGTCATTAAAAGAAAATAAATAAAAACTTCAAATCACTAGGCCAAATACAAGTTACTCCAATGAAGTGCTCAGACAGACCTGCTTATTTTCGTGGGCTTATAACACTCTGTCCATGATGTTCAAGATGAAAACTACTGTCCAAAAGATGGGATGATGTACATTATCACAGGACAATGCCAGCTGTTACAAACCTTTACTGGGTCAGGCATGGAGGTACATTAGCCAATTCTACTCACTCATACTGCACTTTAACTTACTTGGATAAAGGGTACAGATCACAGAGACCTGCAACTACGCTAAGAAGCAAGAGTTCACAAATTGATTCAGGTCACTGACTGGGGTTTTTAAGGTGTCACCCAAACTGTCAATCCCCTGCATCACTGTTTCGTTAAAACTAGCATATCAAAGGACAAAATTCTTTCTGGGAAATGACAGATGTGAACTTCAAGTAAGAATTTTCTGCCTGCACTTCCAAGCTTGGTATCTGACTGCTTAACTTAAAAAAACAAGTGCAAACCTAGTCTTTCTAGTCTCATTATGCAGCCCTGCTATTTGGGGGAGGTGGAATGGTCAGCTCAGGGGATTCTAAAACAGACTCTTGTGGTTCTAACCAACTCAAACCTCACAGCCTTCTGCTCTAAATATAACAAACTTCATCACTGCAAAAACACATGCTGTCCAACACAAAAATGAAGCTTCACTTACAGCAAAGGACTGTCTGACAGACTAATTAACCTGTTCAATACTCTGAGAGATAGTTTCAAACATGCTGGATATATAAAGTAACTGGTGCACTAGCAAGTAATTAGTACACTAGAAAGGAGACAAAAGCATCATTTCTCTTTTCTGTACAGCTGATCTTCACAAACCCTTCCCCTTCCAGAAGCAAACAAGTATTTTAGGAGTCTTCTAAAACACTTGATTTCACTATGTCATTTCCCACCTCATCCTAGATCCCATCAGATTTAGCCAGGTTCCTCAACTGACTCTCCCTGCTCATCTCAGTCAAAGCAAAAAGCTTGTGAAAATATCAGTGGCCACTTGACTTTTATAACCACACAATAAATCACATATGTACAAATTACCTATCAATAAACCACAAGTTTCACATCTGAGGTTTCACCTGTGTGCCATGGCCATGTCTTTATGACATGAGAAATCCCTACTCAGCTCCACTGGGAGAAAGAACCAATACATGCATGTCCAAACCCCATACTTCCTGAAAAGCACAGTTTGTTAGGCTGCTCCTAGCCAAAGGAAGGCAGAGGACAGCCAGGGTGTGAATCCTGGCCAGTTTTATGATCTCAGCAGTCACAGTAATAATGACTTACAGTGGTCCACAAAGTGTGTCCCTTATCACATACCATTTTTTCCTGCCTCTTGCTTAAAAAGCAGCATGGATGGTAACAGCACCTCAAGGGAGGATTTCTTCTAGTCTGCAAACTCTGCATTGCATGTAACATGTCTGCAGATAGGAAGGAATTGTGTGCAGAGGGGTCAACTTCTGGCCACAGAAGTTAAAGAAGACTTTGTAGGAGCTTCTTCAGAGATGCCATGTGATGTGAATGTTTACCTTCCAGTTGGTTTCAGTTTCCTTCATAAATTCTAAGCCTTTCGTCACCTCTGCTTTCATTTCATTTATGTGAGCTATGGTATGGACAGACCACGCATCTGTCTGGTTTATAGCCAAAGCCTGTGAGTGAAAAAGACAAAACATGATAAACTTTACAAACCCACACATTCATCATTGCTTGCCTAGAAAACGAGACTACTTTTCACTTGCTGAATGTTAAGTACATCCCTGTACCACTCCAACTAACCGTAGCCTGGAAGTCTGATTTGGATAGAAAAGGAAGAAAATGTTTATTGGCAGACTTTACTTCCTAACTTCTACTGCAGGGAGGTGAACACCTGCAAAGCACTTCAAAATGCAGGATTTGATGAAGACTACAATTGACATTTCACTTCAGATATGCATCAGTGAAAGAAATGCATGCACAGGCACTACGTATTCACAGTAGGATGTTAAGGGGTTGGAATGGACTTTAGAGATGATCTAGTCCCAATCCCCCTGCCCTGGGCAGAGACCCCTCCCACCAGAGCAGGTTGCTCAAGGCTTTATCCAACCTGGCTTTGAACACTGCCAGGGTTGGGGCATTTGCAACCTCTCTGGGCAACCTGTGCCAGTGCCTCACCACCCTCGCATTAAGAAACTTCTTCCTACTACCTAATCTAAATTTTCCCCCTTTCAATTTATACCCACTACTCCTTGTTCTATCACTACAGCTCCTCACAAAGAATCCCTCTCAGCTTCTCTGTAGGCCCCTTCAGATACTGGAAGGTTGCTATTCCATGATGTAAAGCCTTGCAGAGCAGTGTATTTCTTCTTCAAAAACATGGCCAGCTCTGAGTATTCAGCCAATTCCTCTTCCTTGCTCCAACAACTCCCACTAGGCTTTAGGCCAAGTGTTAGGGTTTGATGTAACAGAAGTTTGTAAACAACACCCATTAGAGATTAATTGTGTCTGAGACTCCTGGAGGAAAGGGATAATCCTGAGGACTGGAAAAAGCCAAGTATAATTACTATCTGCATAAAAAGGAAACAGGCTGGCTAATATTGATCCCCAGGAACATTGTACAGTTAATTGTTCAATAATCCAGGACAAGCATCTGGGAAAAAAAGGGATGGGGAACCCAAACAGGATGGATTGTCAAGAGCAGACTACATGGAAGAAATCCAACATTCTTTAGTAGGAGTAAGAAGCCAATTGTACATGGGGAAAACAGCAGAGGGGTTGATATATAGTGAGTATAACTTATAGAGGTGCTCTGACCCCATCTGACAAGGCATGCTCCTAAGGCAGGTGAAGGAAGTACAGTCCAGGTGAAACTGCCATGGTGTGGCAGAGCTGTAGGAATCGTTATCAACAGCCTCATGAGCTCTGTGAGCACTTCCATGTTGAGCTTTATCTCTTGCTACTTTGACTAACAACTGGAGGGACTGAGAGTCAGTTCATGGCACTGGCACAAACCACCCCCCAGAGAGAGAGGGGTTTGAGAGTTCTAAAACCTGTTAGCCCCAGTAGCAGGTTACCTCACGGGCCAGCTCCTCAGCACGGTCAAACAGGTTTGTCTCCATGAGTCCAAAGGAGTAGTAGCCCTTCACGTAGCTAACAAAAGGGAAAAAACAGCACATCATCCATTTATAATAGATTTAACTCAGGACTGAAAAATGCTAGAAATAGCATTAAACTCAGAGAGCACTTTTATGCGAAGTGGCAGTTCAGAACTGGCTGTACAGGATCCCCATTCAGCCACACAGGCTCAACATACAGGAAAATTAGGGATGTTAGATGTTCTTACACATATACCTAATACAGTCAATTTAAGAAATATTGAACTGCTACTCTATTTGCAGATTCCTGGATCACAAGACACCACAGGATCTGTTTCTCCTTCTCCAAACATGTGTTGGGGGTTTTGATCTTAAACTCCTATGGCAAAGGGACTACTAAAAAGTGTGGGGTATGTTGCACCTGATTTATTTCAGGGATCAAGATGAATATTGATTATTTTTTCTTGGTCAGCATATCAGTTCACTTGCAATTCAACTCTCCATGCCTGTAAATTTGAGGATAATGGGTACTTGCAAGGTTTTTTCACTTCTAGAAATGCTCGGCCAAAGGGTGTTCCCTCCTGCTTTACAAATAAGTGGACAAAACCTGCACTTCTGTCGCATTGTGTCTAGAAAAGTTTATAAAAATGCTGTCAAAACTGCTAAGATGTCTTACTTCCCTAACAAGTGAAACCAATGTATAGTAGTTAAAAGAAGTCAGTTTTAGATTTTTCTGAGTTGAGGTAACACAGCTAGAAAGATGAGACTCCTGATGCTGCCCCCTGTGCCATGGGGTTGTGGGGCACCTCAGCTGGCTGCACTGCTATGTTAGCATTCAGTCAGTGCTCTCTGCACTGTTGCTGGAAGAAGAAAGGAGCCCAGATTGTGCTGGATATGAAGGTAAATCACACTGGTGTACAGAAGCAGGCATAAAATACTCAGAAAGTTATGGTTGCCTGTGGATTGTCTATTCAGCTCTTTCTAAATGTTACATGTATGCCTTAACTTACACTGTAATGTTAACTTTTACATAACACCAAAAGCTTTCAAATAATAAAGCAGGTCTGAAAGATAAGAATTGTGCCAGGTTAGCTTTTATTAACTATCCGCTTGCCAATAGATTCAGATTTTTAAAGACTGTGCCTCCTGTCAGCCTTTGCTGCACCAGCTGTTGCTGTACACCCCAACATTTTACTTCAGCACTACACTTCGGTATTCCAAGTTACAACTCCTTTCTTCCTTCCACTGTGGTGCTCTATAACCCACAATGTGAGCCCCAAGTGAAGAACTGGACTCACAAAAGCCCAAACAAGTTTTGTCACTGCCCTGGGTGAGGACATGATTTTATCCTGTGTGCTGTACGCCATGTGCTATAGCAGTGAGACACAGCTCACCCAAGAAAAATCCTTCACTACAGTGTCAAGAGGGATACTGGAGACATGTTCCAGCTGTGCTCAAGTTTGATTCACTCCTAAGCCCTTGATTTTTCCCTGCAGGTCTGTTTCCAACAGATCCTGTTACTTAGATGTGTTTGAACTTAAAACCCACAGAGTAGGTGCCAACCAGGTAAAGAGCAATTTCCAACATGAAGGATGACCCACCTGCTTAGTGGAACATCAGGTGTCCAGAAAGGATAAACCCGGGCAACGGAATCTCGCATCTGTGTCTGATATCCCAGGTAGAAATATGTGTCCTGGGAAAACTTGAGGGCTAGCAGATCAGTTGGGTGGCTCTGCAGGATCTGTTCCCATAGATCACAAGCTTTGGGAAGCTGGCTAGAAATAGAAAATTATTTCCATTGCTGAAAGGAGGCTGTAACAGCTGCTACTGTTAGTTCTGAACTCACACTATGCTGAAAAAGAGAAAATTCAACATCAAATGACTTATTTTTTCCTTGAAGGAATTTCTTATTCTTTTTAAAAGTAATAATGGCTTTATCTTCACTTGACACCTTCTGAGAAATCTTTTATAAGAAATGTTCTTGGGTTACACCAAGTCACTGTAACACACAAGGAAAATGAAAAGCAGCTTAAACCATATATCTAAAGATTTTCCTACAGGGCTGAACAGTTCCTACAGAGACCTACCATAATTGATCCAACTTCACATGCACAAAGACACCTTCCCTCTCCTCTAGTGGGAATCAAATCCATAGTGACAGGGCTTCCCTAGCTTCCTCTTTAGCTTGGCTGAGAAGTATGTGAGCTAAACCCATGCTCACCCATTTCTTTGTCAAACCAATAATGAAAGTGAACCATTAGCCCACACTTGCTGCAGTGCACATAGATTTGTCATATGGAATGGAACACTTAGCCTGTGCTTCTGTGCACCCAAGTCTGGACCCTACTGTAGCCAAATACCTCATTTCGTAGTTCTGAACCACATATTCCACTGATGAATCTATGACAGATTTAAAACATGGAGTGCTTAATGCTAGGAACTGGTGGCAATAGAGCACTTTACCTCCTACTGTGCTGCTCACTAACTAGACATGGCACTTACAGAGGAGAGAGGAATTCAGGAACACACAGCAACATCTCACCCCAATCCTGTATCACACAACGCTACTTCCAACCTTTGCCTCCACCTGTGGCTGCTAAAGTTCTTCACAGTTCCTTAACTCAGGTGACAATGGACTCACCCCCTGGCAAACATGTCCAACGCTGACACGTGCAGCTTCTCCCGCTCGGTCAGTGGCTGTGCCTCAGAAAGTGCCACCATTGCTTTCACCGCGCGGTCCAGCCCTTCGTCCAGCCGCACGGAACTGCCAGTGCCAACCAACTCCAAACCATTGGCAATGACATGTCCCATTGCTATGGAAAACAGCACACCACGAGTTGAGCTGTACAGCATTACCTTCATCTCCACATAACACAAGAGGAGCTGAGTATTTTAAGCAAGACTGACTTGCGGTCACAGAGGTCCAGAAAGTCTCCCAAGACTAAAGTTCTCAGAGGCTTTTCACAACAGCTACTTAAATATGATATGGAATGAAAAGAAAAAAAAAAACAAAACAAAAGCATCCTGCGGGCTCTGTATTCTGAGGAATTTCTACAGAATTCCAAAAGTCATCCCCCTGCCCTTGCATAAACAATGTCATTTAAATATCAAGACACCCAGCACCTTCCATGCTTGGAATTAAAGGTTGTACTCACTAAAATTTGGATCTGCTGCTTTTAACTTGGAGAGACACCCTTCAATACCTCCAAGGCTCTCATCACTGGCCCAGGTTGCATACTGTAAGAGAAACAGAGCAAGAGAGGGTTGAGAAACCCTCAACAATATTTGGCTTCTTTTTGTTCTCCCAGACATAAAATTCAAAAGTAAGCAAGGCAATTGACTAACAGACACATGTTGCATTCAGACAGTGTTAGTGCAGTAGAAAAACAGAAAAACTGGGGTTTGTTTCAGATAGTTTGGCCACCATCAGAACCAATTTCCCTGGATTTCTACGTGGTTTATATCAACTGGCTGATTTGCCAATATCAAGAGCAGTGAGCACACCAGCTGAGGCTTCCCACACACACACTTGCACCACCCAGCACAGCCCTCTGTTTGAAAGGTTTTCTGCAGCCTAATTTTGAGGCTCTCCAGCTGACAAGACATTTAAATGCCAACTACAGCAAAGCCTATTTCATGCACGAGTCCCTTCACATCACACTTTCTTACACTTTTCGGTCCTACCTGTGTCAGTGCAGCATCGAAGAGTTTACAGGCTTCATTGCTGGTGGTGGACAGTGCAAGTCCAGCATCCTGCCAGGCCTGCATGACAAACAGACACAAACCTGCTCATTTCACACCCTCATGTTCCAGCCTACACCAACAGAGTTTCAAATTTTCATCAACTATGCTTTTGTAAAAGAAAAGCTGGAAGGACAGTGCAAACAGGCACAGACCTTTTGTTCAGTGGTAGTGACATCTCAGGACTCTATTAATTTGAGTTAGCAGTGGGACTAAAGAAGCAAAAAACTACTAAGTGTAACAGAAGATCTTGGTGGGTTACATATCTCACAACAAGAGAGCCATTCTGAGATCATTACAGCTTTTGGGGAGCGCCTCTGCTGCAGGCATACCTCATGGGGAGCAGAGACATGCTAAGACAGAAAGCTCGGCCTTTTCTAACTGGAATCAACACCTCAAGTAACTTGCAACAATAGCAGATCAAATCCACCAAGTCACTCGAGAAAATCTGGAGCACAGATTCCTACACAAGCCTTACAAAAGTAAGAACATGGGCAATGGATAAAGCTAAAAAGCAAGCCACAGTTGGGCTGCCATAGTTTCCAACAAACCAGCACTGACTGAGGCATGACATCTCCTGGCTGGCTGCTGGAGAATGACAAGAGCTCATTTGACAAGCTGCCCCAAGCCCTTCAGCATTACTTTTACTGCAGTACACAGCAGGGACAGGACAGACATATACCACAAGAAAAGACCTAGGGCTAGCCAATTCAGACTCCTCCTAATGGGGGCTTAGTCCTCGTGGATGCTCCAAGAATTCAGCTCCTCTCATTTTACACTTTAACCTAGCTACTGGCTCTAAAGACCCAACTGTCAAAAATTTTAAGCAACCAAGCAAAGACATCTTTGTTAATACAGCCCAAAGCTTTCCCACTGTGATTGGATTAAAGGCTCACATTCCAGCAGCTGAAGCACTTCAGTCTTCAAATTACAAGCCTGAAAGGCCAGAACTGAATATAAAATTACAAGTTTTCTTTACAATTCATACTATAAGCAGAAAAAGAGTAAAGTCTAGCAGGTAGCAAGGTCAGGCTTGCTACTTATGGGTTATCTTGCACGGTGCCCTGCAGAACAGGCCAGGAGCCACCCCCATCACCAGCCATGAAAAACAAGCTGTTTGGAGCAGCTCTGTGCCACTGCCTGCTCTGCACAACAGCTGGAGGGACTCACCGAGCAGAAAATCGTGTCCTGTTCTGAGGAGACTTGCTAATGCTGGAAATGTCTGTGTGTAAGCACCAGAACAAACCAGCAGAACAAGGGTTAGCAAAAATGGGCCTGTGTCCATCACTAGGACATCCTGATCCAGCTGAGATAGGTGCTATTTCCAGCCACTCCAGAAAGCCTCTACCCTGCTATGGCTACAGCCCACCTAACTCACTCCTCACTGGAAAACTCCTACTCTGGTGACAGGAGGATGGCAGAAAGGCTGGGTCACATCATAGATGCCACTACTCTTCCAGTTACCACACCAGGGTAGTGGGCTGCAGGGAAGAACCATCCCACAGCAGCTGCTGGCTCCTAAGGGAAATAACAGATGTGCTCCAAACCTTATCTGCCACTGACAACCAAATTGCTACTGGGACCACAGAAGAGCCACACTGTCTGTCTGGGTCAGACACAAGTGGTCCTGCCCAGACTACTCGGGACACTCATGTCCTGAGGTTTGTCTGTACTCAGGTATCAGACTGTGACTGAAGAAATCCACAAAGGAGCACGAGGTGAAAATCATTCCTGGGAGCGTGTCAAACAATTACCGGCTCCCCTGCCCACAGAGGCTGCCTCTGAGTTCTGTCACACTCATCTCCCACATCCTTCCTCTCTAACTGCAAAGAGACTCGTCTCTGAGATGCCTCTCAGAGGAGAGAACCACGACCTTGGCTCTCCTCACTGCTTCCTGCAGAGACCAAAGCCTTGCCCTTTCCCCTGCTCTAACATCTGAGCTCAGTCATGAGATCTGGTGACTTGATTCGTATGTTTTTCCCTGCTAGACTCCCAGCTGGCTCCAAGAGCTGTGCTCTTCCCGGGCTGCAGCTGGTGCCGCCTGTATTCCTTGCAAGGCACGCTCTCACACAACCTTCAATACTTCTTTTTTTTTACCTGCCCCTGCCTAACTAACCAAAACACAACAACAAAAGGAGTGGCAGGACGGACTTCATCGGGCAGAAAGCACACGAGACTAATCAGTAACCAGCCCCTGCGAGCGACATCAGACCCTTGGACTTGAGACCGGCCTGGAGGAACACGCGGCCCAGGGAAAGGGCAGCTGGGCGCTGGGAACGCGACCCGGAGATGCTCGGACACGAGTTTGCTTCCCTGGCCGGAGAGAAGGGTGCGGCGACCCTTCCACACTTCCACAGGCCGAGAGCCGCCCGGGGGTCAGC